>NC_089207.1:6704639-6929639 GCF_963930695.1 Labrus bergylta | reverse complement strand
AGTTAGTGTTAACTTCAGAATTCACAAAGTGTAATTTGTTTTTGCTAATACAACTGTACTGCAAGTAGTTTAAATTCAAAACTATGTGAACTGGCTGTAGGTAAGTGCTGACACGCATGCATCTTATGTGCACGCAAAAATACACACAACAAGATGTCCCTCTTAATTGCCCTCTCAGTGTGCCCCATTTTGACCCAGCCTCTATTAAATAAAACAATAATCTCACATTCCAGACCATGCCACCCTATGCTGTTTAGTGTGCTGCCTGTGGAGCAAACAAAAGCCTCTTCTCTGTCAGCAGGCACTGAACTGGGTGCAGCTGCCATGGCCGTTTCTTCTCTTTACTGGCAGGGCCTTCTCAACAACACTGATTTACTGAGGAAAAAACAGACACTATTTTCTTCCCCAACCGACCCTCTGCCTTCCATTCCTCCCATCCTCCTCTGCCCTCCTTGTGCCCCCTGTTAGGGTAACAATTTCTTAGCGGAATCTGTTTGACTCTGCCAAGATGTGAGCGCTGCCAACACACTCTCCTTCTCTCTAATTCTTGTTTTTTTGTCTCTATCTAGACTTTCCCTCTCAGTTCTCTGTCGAGTTACAGTAGTTGAGTGAATGGCACCATGGTAGCACTGGCAGTCGAACACTAGGATCCGTCTCAGTTGCACGCTCTCTCAATGTTTTCCTTAGTATTCGTCCCTTTTTTTTCTGTCCCTCCAGGTGAATGTTAGGCAGGCGTGGGTGCCAGGGAAGCAGATGGCTTGAAGAAACTGAAAGGAAGCAAAATACAACAACCATGTGGAGGAGGTGACCGATGAGACTTCTACTGGGGTTGGACCAACACATCCTAATTCCTAAACGACCTAAAATGGTCTTACAGACACTAAAAAACTGAAACATGCAAACATTTGCCAGTCCCCAACCTTTATGGTTAAAGTTACATAAAAATGACAAAAATACTTGTTAAACAAATCATTCCAGCTTAGAAAAACGTGGCTTTTCTTTCCATAGCTTTGGCCATTTTTTCTATCCGATTTGAAAACATTGTTCTCACAAGGACGCTCAGGCCCAATATTTCATTTCCTGTGGGTCAAGAACCAAACATTTAGAAAATACATTTTACAGATGATCTTGTCCACTTTTTGTTTTGGTAAACATGGACACACCTGCAATGTCAAATAATATCTGGCTAATGGGAAAAAGTTGTTTAACCATGTAATACATCAGACTCCGGTCTGAATCCAGACCCAGGTGATGTCCCATCTGGACCCAGAATGATTAGGATTAGCGTCTCTATTTTAAACAGCACAGCTTTCAATGTTCTCACGGTAGCGATGTTAGCCACAACAAAAGTAACAGACAAGTGTACTTTTTTTTCCAAAACGTCACACGTGATGCTGCTCAGCCAACAGATCCTTTACTCAGACCAGCATTATGGTTGAACACAGTGGATACAGACTGAGACTCAGACAATCAGACTCTGACTCTGAGAGTTAAGAGTCATCAACCTGAAGCTCATGTTAGTCTCTGATTTATTAGGAAAGTGTCTGCAACAGGTTTCTCCAAGAGGAACACCTCAGGCTCTTGCCATGTGTAGCTGTTTTAAAGGTGGCTGATAAAGGAGCATGTGTGGCATTCAACATACAAGCATATGTGTATGTGCTTCCACTCCAGGGTGCTCCAGACTTTAAGGACAGCCCCTCCAGAAAACACAGGCCTGGTCCTTCAAACTCAAAGGACGTGCTCCATTCACCGCCTGGCAACGGTGCTGAGAAATGGAGAAGAGATGGGCAGAACGGAATGGATGGGCAGTAAATTATCAGCTTTTAGAGGCGAAGACACGGTATTTATTTATAGCATTCAGTCAGGGCACTCGGGGAGGATCGAAATGGAATGGGGGTGAGCGTCTTTTGCAAGGGGCATCCTAGGTGGTCAGCATTGACCTGCACTAACCCCTTGTATCCTGTCTCATTCTCCCACCCTTCACACTTGTCTTGTACCCAAAGCTCCCGAGACCTCCCTGGTAATTAGGGAACGAGTCACACCCACTCCCTGCCCCCAAAAGCAGTAAATTTTCCTCCTTCTCCTGGCCTTGTGACACACACACTCACACATCCTCAGAATTGAGGCTTCAAGACACTATTCAGCCCAATCCCTACTTGCTATATCCCCCACTCTACATTTTATCACCACCCCTTGTTTTGTTTTGCTGTCTCAATCCATCAATCTTCCCATTAGCCCTCCATATTACGGAAACCAAGGGCGACGCCCCCTTTACACCAGCCCTTCAAATCAGTCTTCCTCTGTGCACCTCCCTCAGCCTCCTCTACTTGCTGCTGATGCCTTCTTTCCCTCCACCCTTCAGCCCAGCCTCATGTGTGCTACCTGTTGCTTTCTAATGGATCTACCCTTCCTCATCCTCTTATCTTCTCCTCCAAGTTTCGGATGATTCAACTACAAATTTGGCTAATTTGACTATCCCTGGGCACATGACAAAAAAGGTGGAGATGGACAGAAATCGAAGGATTGGGGATGCTGTGGGTGGACGTTGATGGGGGTAGTAGCACTTTGGGTGGTAAGTTTCCTGCGAGGGTGGGACACAATGCCTCCAGTGTTAGGGCAGGCCCACAGGAGCTTGTTTTACAACAGGGGAGGGGCGGCCATCAATGGCCAGATGATGTGAACCACCCTGAGCCGATTCACTGTGACAAACAGCCCCCTCCAAGCATGCCCCTACCTCCTCCTCCTCTTTTCTACTTTCTCCCATCACCTCCCTCCTTCCCTCCACACATTCTGTTCAGTTGGACCAAAACCAGGGCAGCAGAGGGTATGCAACAGCACCATAGCTCAGTGGACTGGAAGTGAGGCTACACTCCCACACACACACGCGGACACACACACACACTCAAAATTTCTCACATACATAATGGGTATACATGCATCCACTCACGTGCACTGACACACACAGGAACAGACCCTTTCTGTCCTTGGACCCCTAATGACGCCTCGAGCATCTTGCTGGAACATGAATTGGTATTAGTTTAATTAAAGCAGCGTGGCCCTCATTTTTGTCCCGCTCTTCATTCTCAAAAAGGCAACACGACTTGATGACAGCGTAATTGGTGAAGAATTGAAGGAGAGCTAGTGTGTCGAAATAACAAGTGGGCCGGAACATCCCCCCCCCACCCCCAACGCACACACACGCACATCTCCATTGGCCCCGTGGCCCTCAAGTAAGAACCTGTCCATTCTCTTGGCCCGAATGTCCATTAACATCAGCCTGTGCTCTTTAATCCGACCTACCTGACTGTGTGTGTGTTCTCTTGCCCAAAGAACCGGGTCTGTCAGTGCTTTTCCAAATATTATCTGCACCTTGATGATTAACAAGTAATTGTATTCAGGGTCCATCCATCCATTCATCAATCCATCTTCCTTCTTCCACTTATCTTGGGTCATTCCAAATGGTAGTACTTGATGATTTATGGCTCCTCTTGGGCAATCTCAAGGCATGAATGGGACAATAAGATATGACATTTCTCTGGTATCCCCTAGGGATTCTTACCAGATATGGATGGATACTAGATAAGATATCTTGAAAACCACATGAGGAAGGTGTCGCTGACTGTCTGAGCTCCTTGCCCATTTCTATGATTGAACCCTGCCATCCTGCCTGTCAGCTACTTGTAATGCCAAACATTCACCAAGTCCAACTCCAGGGGGCTTTGTGGCTGTGTGAAGATAGTGATTATTTGCGTTGCTAAAATGGGTCACATAAGTGATGGCACAGTAGGAAGCAGTCAAGGAACAAAGTGCTTCAGGTACAATTATGATTTTTCTACAATTTTAGCCCTCACTCTTGTTGTTTAGGATATTTTCTCTTATTGCTTGTTGAGTACACAAGATGAGTTGCATCTTTTTATCTCTACTTTGCCCTCTGGATATTCACCAACATTTATTATGGGATCACAGATGTATTCTTCAAACTGTCTGGCTCCTTTCCTGCATGTCATTCCCCACTCTCGCCCTGATTTCCTACACTGTCGACTTTCCTGGCCATAAACAGACAAAAGCAAAAAATGAATCTTAAAAATATATCAAAACATTCAGTTCAAAAGGTTTAGGAAAATGATCATTTACAGCCTGTGAACAAATCCAACCATTTGTGTTGCTGTGTAAGTCGACTCACATTTCAGAACATTTATAGTTCTTTCACACTTGCACAAAACTCTTCTGTTAAAAAAAACTGCCGAGTTCTTCACTCTGCCACCCCCAAGTAAATTTTCCACATGAAGTCGGCGTGAGCTGATGTGAGTATGCAGCTGGTAATATTCAGAAAATTGCACTACAAGCGAGCAGGAGGGGTTGGTGATGTTTATATCCTGCGCCCACTGCCATAGGCTGTATGCTCGTGATCGGTACGATCTTCATGCACCAAACGAAACTGCTTCATTATGTTTTCTGTTTGCCAGTATGTTTCTCCTCCGCTCTGTTGACAATTGAACGTGGCAAACTGCAGTTAGCATTAATATATATATAGGAACATGTTCTTATTATAGCGACGTATAGTGGATTCAATTGCTTTGCCACCATCTTTATATTGTTGTTTTTATGCCATGCCTCCTGAGACCCCATCCCTCCTGTCAGACAGGGATACTCCCCTGCCGTGAGAATAACCAACTCAGGAGGATTTGGGGGCAGTCCGCCTGAAACTTTCTCGAAATTTCAGGAGAGCATCTATTGAAACAGCTCCTATGTTTGAAGAGTATATGTTTAATGAATGATCAAGAAATGTATTATTGCCTGGACATGTTTATCTACACAAATAGGATATATGTCAGTGGTGAAATTTGTTCAGAGACGTTTTTTTGCGCTGAATAAAGACAGACAATAAGTTTGCTTACCAAGATGTTACGATACAGAAATTTCAGAGCTTTACTGCGATGGTGAAGATCTCTGTTTGTACTCCTTAAAATTGATTTAACTCAGGAGACTGTTGAAAAATAATAAGAAACCCCGGTTAACTCTTACCACTCCAGACAGAAGACATCCTGCAACTACTCCAAAGGTGTGGCCACATTTCTTCATGTTTTGCTGTCTGCATTTCTGTATCAGTGTATGACTGGGTGTCTGTGTTGGGTAGGGTGGGGAGGTTGACAGCTGGTTAGCAGTAGGGTGGTAATAAAGTAGTCCACCCCTTTTGTTAGGGATGATGCTTGTGTGTGTATGTGATGGGATCAGGAGGCTGGTAGTGAGAGTAAAGGAATGCAACCCAGCCTCTCACTCCCTCCATATGACGCTAATTGCAGCAGAACGGGGATGACCTGGGCTGCATCTGTACACCATTGTTATTCCTCAGCCTATTGTCTCCGGCCTTCTGACAATCGCCATCTGAATGAAAGCCTGTTAACCCTGGCAGATCCCCATCATTAGACCCCTTTACACCCATTGTGATGCAGCATTGAGGATACTGTAGGGCTATCGGTGACTTTCAGTAGGGCCGAGGCGACGTCAACAATAACAGAGATGAATTTTCTTTTTGTTTAGGCCGTCCATTCACACAAAGCCAGCATGTTCCACCATTGAAAGGTTTTTTGTAAAACTCTCAAGGGTGGACATATGTTAAAATGCCTCTTGTAGACCCCAGACTCTTCTTTTCGTGACAATGCTGAGAGATCCTACTTTATCTTTGATCTCAAACTGTTCTCTGTTCAAGACACTGCTCCTTATATGAAGAGCTTTTGTGGACTGCGTGTGAAATTGCAAGTTGAATTAATAAAGCAGAGTGAATTTAATATCCATATAAGATTCTGGCCTTTGATTCTTTTGTTGTTTAAATAATGTCTTCTTGTTGTTGAAAAAAATTATTGTCAACTGGACCAGCTTATAGTATACAATTCAATCCTTCAAAATAAGATGTCTACTTTGCTTTAGAGCAAGCTTTCAGCTTTTTTTTTTTTTTAATCTACTGATTAAAAAGAAAAACGGGCAATACGTTTTTCAGTTGTTTTTTTTAACGGCAATTCAGGAAATGTTGAGGATTAAATTATTTAGACCAGCGTTGGGAATTTCTAGAAGATTTCAAGATATCCCTGCCCAATTACAAGAAATTCCTGCACAAGAATTATTAAAATAACATGAAATTAAAATATTGTAGAGCTTCGGTTGCCCAGCAACAAAAACAGATTGATCAATGACAAAACCTGAATTTTAAGCTCTTAAAAAATAAAAGGCCAGGTTTCAAAGAGAGAATGAGGTTGAACAATGGCCAAAACCAATTACAAAAATGTATTCATCAAATCCCTCTGCAAACCAGATGGTGGTGCTGCAGCAGTTTTATTGATCATTAAAAAATGTCTTCAATTCACTTTTATTGTACAAGTTTAGTGAGGACAGTGAGCTTGTAAATGAATCAAAGATGAATATTTATTTTACATAATGTTACATTGAATTATTGTCAGAGAATCCTTGGCGCTTGAACTCTACAAAGACGATCCAAGTGAAGAATGGGGGTCGACCAAAAAAAGGCTGGAGATGTCGTCTGAGGCTGAGGGGATGAAGAGGCTGGACAAACTGTGAAGACGAAGGGTGGACCAGATGATGGCTGATGGGATGAAGAGGGTGACGAAACTGCCAAGACTTGCTGGTGATGGGGAGGTGAAGGGTTGCACATAGCAAGGGCGCATATTTAAAAAGGACAGCAGCAATAGGCTAACAATGAGGTAGTAGAGCAGTGCTGTGAATGATGTGACCGGGTGATGAGTACAGGAAAGCTGGTGAGCTTGCTTTGAAAGAATGAATAATAAACCAACATGCAGAATATAATCTTCCTGACTGAACTTTGGCTTGAACAAATTTTTACTGTAGTGCTGTTTAAATATATTGCATAATACAGAGATACTTTCTAGTTATTTAGCCTACAATAGTTATTCTAAATTTGAAAGACAGAAAAACCCCATTAGCACAACAAAACAAATACAATTTGCCTCAGAATTTTCCTTAAATGCTCTTTTTTAGCGTAATCGTTATCTCTTAAGTCTATGCTGCTTGCTTTGAGACACATTCATATAAACAAGGAAAATTTAGATTATTCATTTTATAATTTGCAGTATTAGTTTGCTCAAACTTAAAACGTTTCAGTTAGAGAAAATGTCCATTTGTACGTGATTCAAGTTGCCCTTTTAGTGGACACCTTGATTTATGATGTATTGACACATTCATTACCTTTCTGAACATATTTTAAAAACCTTTCAATAGTCTTAAAATAATTTCACCATATTTCCCCCATTGACAGCATCACTCAAGTGAACGTGACACTTTTTTTGTCCACACAAGTTTGGTCACGGACGCACTATGGACACAGACCGCCAGCTGGCCTGCTTTGGGCAGAGTGCGGCTCAGTCTAGTCCTCGTCTCCCCTAAAACAAGCATCTGGAGGCCCGGGGAGTGAATACAAGTGTGAATATATTCATCCCCATGCTGCTTTGTTAAATCTCTGGGCTTAAAGCCGTTGTACCCCCGTGCCCTCCTGGGTGACCCCCGAGGATCAGAGACCAGGTTGTCGAAACATTTGTAACATTTGGCCAAAGCAAATCTCAGGCTGCCTGTTGAATTGAAGCTCAGACCAAAGAGGGGAGAAAAAAAAAATCCCCCTGGAACCCTCAAAACACTCCTTAGACTGGACCAGGACCCCCCTCTCGTTCCTTATCCCTCACACACACACACACTCACACACACCGAGCATGGAGGCTCAACCCCTCACAACCTCCAGCAAATCCCCTTTATCTTTTCCCAGCCAGATGGGGCCGCTGGAATAATAGCTGAAGCCCAATGAGTTCCATTCAATTTGTCATGCCGTCTAAAGGAGCTTGTAAGCTTCCCATTTGCAGTTATGTTATAGTAACCATGGGAGGCTCTGCAGTGTTAGGACTTAATTACCACCTAATAGCTGTTGTAGAGATAAAGCCCCCGGCCAGCATCACCTAACGCTGTCCAGCCCCCTGAGAGACACAGGACTGGAGACTCCCTCTGTAGACTGGGTCCACATGATTCATCATGCATGAGATGGTCTGCAGGCTGTCTCGATTGTGACCTTTTCACCCCACATGTACCTGTGAGGTATATGTTAGCAGATTAGCTATTAGCGTACAGGTTAATCAGGCTTTTGCAGACACCAACCTTTAAGAAAGTGAAGATCCTAGATAAGCTGTAAGTGTCCTTCTCTAAGAGCACTTTACTTTTGAATAGAACGTTTTCAGATTTATTTGACTGTTTTCTCTCGCGCTTGGTGTGTTTATCCACCAAGCTGTCTGCACCAGTTGGGTCTAATATTTAGTTTCAAGGATTTGCAATCATCACATTCTGTTTTTATTTACATTTTATGCAGGCTCCTGACTTTTTCAGAATTGGGGTTGCACACCCAGTTGTCGCTCCATTGTCTGTTTGAAATGTCAATTGTCCAATACATTGTTTTTATACGACGTTACAGTTTAAAAACAGATTAACAAACTCCAACCCTCAAACAACCATAAAGTGCGTCCGCCTGCCCTGTATGACCCTGATGGAGCGTGACCTTACTTTTGTGGTTCTTTCAGGGAAACGCTCCAAAATGACAAGTTACTTATCCCCGTATGTGATACAAGATGACTTTGAGTGTAAAAGAAAGAGGGTGAAGACACACAACCATAAAAAATTTGAACTTCTTACTTCTTCAGACTTGACTTTTTTTCCACTCTTGTTTTCCAATCATTTCTGATTTTTTTTAAATTGTGAAATATGATAAACAGAAATGTTTCTAATGACAGTTAAAATTATGGTGCCCCTCTGTCATTGAATAACAGACTGTGGTGTTTGTGCACTGTTTGTTTGTCTAAGTTTTCTATTTAACCAGTTGTCTTTTTAAACATTTTCTTCCTCATAGAGCAGCCATCCTCTTTTCTTTGTTTCCTGTTTTTGAACCTGAGCTATTGAGCTATTTTAATTGTGGTATTGTGACTTAGAACAAATGACACTGGTTTAACTACTTTACTCTGGAAAGGTATTTCTTTACAAATTGTGTTATTTTCCAAAGAATCACTTGACATTCAGAGCCGCTCAAGATACTGTTATGAAGACTTTGTTGAGAAAGGAAGGAAGTACTTATTTTTGAATGTTACTTTACTTCCAGCCTTGGTACTTATCTCTGTCTTTTAAAGTACAGTAAATCGCTTGTGCAGGAGATCTTCATGTGAGTCTAACTAGAAGAAAATGTTACAAGCATATTCACAGTAACAGCAGAGCTGGAGACGGCAGGCGGCATCTCACGTTCCTCACTACACATTTCAACAAAAGCGAGAATTTTGCTTCATTTCGTTCCAAGATTTCCAGAGAATGGGATGGAGGGGGAGAGCCAGGACATTATTCATGTCTTTCAGTTCATTTGGCCTCAGCCGGTCAGCTCCCCGACAGAAAGAGAAACCTTCTCTCGTGTTTTTCCACCCTACTCTCTTTTCTGCTTTTTTTTGTTCCCTTTCTTTTTTTATTTTGGAGGCAGATTAGCAGGATTAAGTATGGCTCACATATGCTCCTCCTCACTATTTGTATTCACTACGGCACCAGGCCCACCGCCACCCAGAATGATGGACAGAAAGAGGCAGAAAGAAGGAGGTGATGGCTGTGAGGAGAGTAGGAAATGTTTTTGACACTGATGTCTACATATCTTTGTGTATTATGGGTTTAGGGCCTCCATTAAATCAGCTGAAGATCAAGTTTCAGCTCATCAGCTGAAGCATGAATACTACAGCATCCAAAATGATTTTTAGCTATATTGCCACGACAATTAGGGAAGGTGATATACCTTATCTTTAATGGTGTTGTTGAGAGCCAAATGTTGTTTTCCAAAATTGGTCTGGAAGAAGTTGACTTGACTTTTTGTTCGCCGTATCCTGACCTTAACCCATCTGACTCACTCCTTCAAGGTGGCTTGTGAAAGCTGACTGTGAGCCAGACTCTACCAGCCAGCATCAGGGTTGGACCTCTTGTGGTTGAATAGGAGCAAATCCCTGCAGCCAGGTTCCAAATCTGCTTGAAAGTCTGAAAGCAGAAGAGTGAAGGCCTGCAGAGCAGCATAATGTCTATGGTGTCGAGATCAGAGTGGTGCAACGTCTTTTTCTTTGCTTGAGGGGAGCAAGTAATATTATATGAAAATACTTTTAGGTTTTTTTTTGGGAGCACAAGATCACTTTGAATGACATCCAACTGCATGGCTCTCTGTGATCTTTAAGAATTATTGCTGCATTAGCATTTTTTAAGAAAAATGTAAATCTTTATTTGCAGATTAAACAGTGATCAACTTGCTGCTGTTTGAAATAAAAAAAAACACTTAAGGAAATTGTGGAAAAGGCGAACTTAGAGTTTTAGTTAGGCTATATGATTTACTTTCTATGATTAAAAAAAACCCATTGTGTGCAAAAATTAGGCCTATGGGTTTTTAGGTTAATTGAATTACTAAGTTTTTTTACAGTCTAGGTTTGGTCCAATTTTTTTTCTCGCAGTCTGTCCGAAAAACTTGTCATTTTATTTTATAGGTGAAAATTAAAAGCAGGAAATGCAATAACTATCCATGATCCATTTGGAGTTGTAAAAAAAGGTCATTATTCTGAAACACCCTGTCAAGTTTTAGAGCTTCCATAGTTTCTAATAAAAGTAAATAATTTACTATCTGGAAAAACAGTGATTGCCCTAAAAATGAATGATGAGGAAGACACGCAGCAGAAGAGGGATGCCAGTCGTCTGTGTGTTGTGAATCCAGTGCCTCAGTGAGACTGTGGGAATGTGTAATGAAGCAAACTGTGGCACAGATACAAACCTCCTGATTTAAAATGCCACTTTGCCCGCCTTCATTACCATGATCTTATTTCACGGGAGTAAACACACGCAGGCAACCGACACAGGCGGGAGGGGGCAGTGTGTGTGTGTGTGTGTGTGTGTGTGTGTGTGTGTGTGTGGGTGTGTGTGTGTCCGTCCGGGAACGACCTTGATTTTTTGACATCGGACCGATGTGACAACTGACTGACAGTTACAGTGGCGGAAAAGTTTCTGATTGGCCGGCAGGGACCGTTGGATTCGGACATAAGGCCCATAGTTCCGGTCAAATGTCATACCAGTGTTGTAAATCAGTGCGTAATTTGTGTCAATTTCCGAATAACCATGGCAACGACATGAGTCTTTATTCTTAACAAATAAATAATGAAATAAATACCCCACAAAGGCTACATTTTCAACACCAAGGCCTATTTGATATTTTGGTTATTTTTTTAATTAAGCATTTTTGGAAATTAATACTTAAAAAAATAATGAAACATTTAGGCTTCATTTAGTTATTTAATCATGTGTTTTTTTCTCAAGCTCATTAAATTAACAGGGAATCTGTGATTTCAGATGTTTAAGTCCAGGCCTATTAATTTATTTAAAGAGACAAAGCAAATACATTATAGGGTACAGGAGCTCTAAGATCCATATAGGCTAAATGTGCCAGATTTACAGGATACTTTTTTTTTTTATATATCTGCAGTCCATAGCAGGTTGCCCAATTATAAAATAGGCTAAGTAAAAAATGTAAATAGCCTAAAAAACTTGGCAGTTAATCTTCAACAATCTAACTTTCAGGCTACAGAGAGCTGAGTTTGATAATCTATGAACGTAACGATATTACAGGTAACTTGCTCATTTGATTATAAGACTACACGGATGATATTTCAGGCCCAATCTTGTGCAAACTTGAGGCAATTATCGCTGATTGCGTCTGACTGCACAAATCCAACTCGTCGTGTTTCTGAACAATGCAGCTGTCAGCTTCAGTTAGGTCCGCGAGCGAATCACCGGCTCGAGCCCTTCTGTCTGTCTGCGCGCGAGCAGCAGGCCGCACTGCTATCGCTCACGAGACACTAATTGAAATGTTACGGATCATAACCGTTAAAAACAATTTTGCACACTTCATTAATTAACGTTAAAGATGCACTTTAACAGCAGCTGCTGGTCGACAGCGGGTAAAAACGGAAAACACCGTATTAACACCAAAACAGCAAGCAGGAAACATATTGCCCTGCTTATTAGTTTTCGACCCGTTATTACTGTTCATTTGAGGCTCATTTTATGGTCCGATAGGCCACAACATGGAGGTTTAATTAGGAGAATAAAAAAAGAGGGAGCAGAGATGAATGCCGATCAACATATGGAGAAAGAAACCACTGAATTCATTAGGCAAAGAAAGAAGATATTGATATTAAACTTGTAAAGAGTAGACTTTGTACATAATTTTCTTTTTTTTTAAAAACCCAATTTAGTCACGGTTTCAACACAAACAAATTAATGTTTTTTTTACCCGTATCTAAAATGAATTACTTGTCACTTCTATTCAAGGAAAGATGCGGTTTAAATTTGATTGTTATAATAATAAAATCCATCCATGCGCGGGACAATATTTCCACAAGAAGGGGCCATATGTAGGAGGGAGTGTGTCCGATTTCACTTAATGCAGTGTGTTGGTAATTACATCAGGCTGGAGGACCCTCCGTCTCCCCCTCTCCTCCCCCCGCCCCCCCCCCCCTCCTTCTCTCCCTCCTCCTACCTCGCTGCGTGGAGCTGATTGGTCACAGGGAGGCAGTCGGGACAGACACGGCGTTGTCCTGGTGACCCGGCCTCTGTGCGCTCGAGCCTGATATAAAAGCCTGCAGCCTCACGCAGGCGTGCCAAATGGACTGTCAGACACGATCTGGAGTAACAAGTGGATTTGACGTTTAGCTTTTCTCACCATCGCGCTTAGAACTCCTCTGGTATGTTTTTTTTTTTGTATATATTTCTATTAATTTGTTTTAAGATATTCTGGTCGACGTTAAGTGTAATTTTAGCAAATTGTGTGAATGTTTTCCTTCTGCTTTATTTATGCCGAGAGGCAGAAATACAGTGTAAAAAAATGATGTTATGATGGAATAACAACACAAGGATAATACAGCGAATTTGAATCAATATTGGTTATTTGCACTGTAAGCAAATATGCATTCAGGATTTTTTTTTTTATTGCTTAAATGCAACTTTTTATGCTTAATATTTATTAAGATAATAGAACAAGCCATTCATTTTAAGCATCAATAGAAGGTTATCCAGTCAAAGTTTCTTGCGTGTTCGTGCATGATATTTAGATTTTTGTGTTCAGTAAATTAACTGGAGGTTTTCTTACAACAGCTCTGTGCTGAACCTGGACCATGGACTCAGATACGAGCCGCAGTACAAGTAGACCTTCCTCCCCCGAGGTGGACGACATCTTCCTGTCAACTCTGAAAAAGTCCGCGCACGGTTTCTCCGGCGCAGTGTCCTCCACACAGAGCGACTCCTCAGATCTTGCCGGCCTGCGCGGCCTCTCCGGCCTCTCCGGCTCAGACGAGGAGACCCTCGCCCTCCGACTGGCCTTGAAGAAAGACCGTAAACTCATGTCAGACGGCGAGCTGCAGACGATCCGCCTCAAGATCAACAGCCGAGAGAGGAAAAGGATGCACGACCTGAACGTGGCCATGGACGGGCTTCGTGAGGTCATGCCATACGCGCACGGACCGTCTGTGCGTAAACTCTCCAAAATCGCCACCCTGCTGCTGGCTAGAAACTACATCCTGATGCTGAGCAACTCACTGGAGGAGATGAAGCGACTGGTCAGCGAAATCTACGGCAGCAGCGGACACCACGGTGGCTTCCACCCATCAGCTTGTGGGACTATGACGCACGCGGGACCCGTGCCAGGACACCCTGTCGCCTCTCACGCCTCACACCCGGCTGTGCACCACCCGCTCCTCCCGCCGGCTGTCTCCACCGCCTCTCTGTCCGCGCCCGGCATCGCTGCCGTCACTTCGGTCAGACCCCATCACGGACTCCTCAAAGCTCCTGGTGCCAGTGCAGGGCCGCTCGGAAGCAGCTTCCAGCACTGGGGCGTCAGCACAGGGATGCCGTGCCCGTGCAGCATGTGCCAAGTCCCGCCTCCGCATGTGTCAAGCATGAGCACCGTCACCATGCCGAGGCTGACCAGCGACTCCAAGTGACTCCAAAGTAAACGGAGACGAACTTTTGGGGTTGTTACAAACTCTCTGCCCACATTATTACAACTTTAATTTATCATTGTTGCGTCCATGGAGCCAGTAAAGACTGATGCATTGATTCTCCTCTCTGGGACTTTTTGGGGGTTTTGCAACTAACTTAGTGTTTTTATGGTTATTAACATTAAGTGTAACAAGTGTTTCTTCACAGATCTCTTAAAGCAAACACAAACTCAGCTTTCACAATTTATAAATCTTTGACGGCCCAGGTGATAGCCAGTGATTAGTTCTCATGTGGGCTTGCAGCTGAAAAAGTTCCACATTCAAACCCCAAATGTAGAGTGTAAATATATAGATGGTTTTTTCAGTTTAAATAGTTGGAGATATTATATATTAGAGTCTTGTTAATTTGTGGGAACCCCCCCACCCCCCACCCCCACCCCCTCACATGTTGCACCTGCTTTATTCTGTCTGTCTTATTCAAAGCGTTTCTTCTTGTTTCCTCCTCAGTAGGCTGTCGATCTCTGCAAACAATGACCACTTCTTTATTTTTTTTAATGAAAAAAAAAGAAGGAAAATATTTATTTACTTATTCGGAGGGGAATTTCAGACGAATCTCTGATTATGTTGGGATTTGACATGTAAATAAAGATGAATAATTGAAAATGGAAAAGGTCTTTGGTGATTTTTTGGAGGGGGGGTTGTTGCTATTGGAACACAAACTGAGCTTTATAGCACCATGAATGCAACAGATTCAGTATTACAGAGAAAATAACACTGAACAAACGTCAGCAGCACTATGCTGAATGACGTTTTCAACATCAACCTGCTCTTTTCTTATACACTCTGAGTAGACATTTTATGTACTCAATTCATCATTTCACCTTAACTTTGATATATTATGATTTTGAAGGCTATAAAACATTTTATTCAAGCAAAAAAAGTAGAGAGATCAACGTCTTTCAACATAAGGGAAATCAGAACCTCTAACTATCGTCTTACATTGCCAGTCATGACACTGAAGGTGAAATAAGTTTTATTCTCTTAATGAGACATTTTGTTACTTTACATTCAATCAACTAGACATTATTAAAATGTACCTATTACATGATCTGCACAGAGCAATGTTAAGATTCAAAAATCAGCCGACAGGTGTTTGTTCCTTTCAAGAATCTTAAAACAAGACAACTTTAAACCGATTGGTCCTACTTAAATTCTTAAACATCAAATACAAACAGGAATATCTGTGGGGGAAAAACAATTCAGTGGGAGATTTTATTGGATGAATAGATTAAATAAGCATGTTTTTAAGTAATCTTGCTCTCAAGAAAACAGTTATGTACAGAGCTGCTGGATGAAATTCAGATCACAGAGAGTGTGTTTGTGATCCTTCACAGCTGTGCACAAGGTTACTTCATCCCTGACGCAAATCAGTCTCTTTAAACAGTAAAGCCCTAACAGGAACCTGTGTTACCTACCCAACTGTTTCTGCACAATAAATCTGTTGCAATGAGCTAAAAGATAAGAGCGCGGCCACAAAAATGCTCAATGCATTCAAAACGCTCAGCTCTTAAAAGCATGAGGTCGAACAGGCTCATAAAAAAAGAAAAGTGATGAGTTAAAGGCCTGCACACTTTAAGAAAAAGGAAGCAGATGCATAGCAGATTGTGCATGCTGTTGCAATGTTTTCCAAAGGCTTCTGAAGCTGGAACGATATGAACTGAATCTCTGAATATTCATGCATGCATTTGTTTATTCTTCTCATTACTGGAATTGAATTATTCAGAGTCCTTCAGTGTTTTGTAGGACATTTGAGAGAGGAAGAGGTCATTTGGTGCAGTAACTCACAAATACAGTCTAAGATGTGAGACAATCAGTCTTTAAAAAGTCTCAGCAGGTCGAAAAAACAAAACAACTCCCTGGAATTGATTTGCTCTTAAATCAGTACTTCATATTTTAAATGACTTCACCTGACTGTTATTGTTGGATGCATTTACAAGCACTGACACATATACTCCCCAACATCCTCTATTGCAGATTGAAGTTAATCCATGGCGCAACCACAACCACCTAAGGGCCCTGCCCCCGCCCCCACAGTCCTGGTGGACATAGTAACTATTACAGACGTAAAAAGAGCAATTAAGTGCAATAAATGAAAAAAAAAAGGGTATAAAGAGCAATAAAGTGCAAGCATGGATTTTCTGAGGATGGATGGGTGAGGCAGGACTTTTTAACCCCCAGTCTGATGTTCATGTAAAAAGTCAGCGCTGACTTATTATCTATAACGTTATTTGATTTTGATTTAAAGCATCTTCTTATGTAAACAACATTACACAACCATGATCTTTAACTAACCCTAACCAAAGTGATGGATAAGATTACAATTTATAAATCACTGGACAAAAGACGTGAAGCCCAGTCTGTGCTATCAAAGTCCAATCCAGTCTCACTTTGACAATATGGTGTCAAACTCTGGACTGAAACATGTTTACGGTGGACATAATCCTGTCAGCATTATGTTCCCTCCAAAACAGGTTTTGAAAAATTCTTCAGGATTATATATTTAATTTCCAACAGGGCTAAGGGTTGAGATCTGGTGACTCTGGTGCATGCTCTATGATCCAGATAATGATCATATTTTGAAATCCGTTAACCATTGAATGCAGCTACCATTTGTAATGTTCCAGCTCTTAGTTATCAGTACAAAACATAAACAGCAGCCTTCTAAGATAAATGACTAGGTTGCTTTGTCTTCTATTGAGGGATAATTTATTTGACTAACTTGATCATTTTATTGGTGTAGATTGCGTTTGAATTAAATCATTTTTAAATGAGTTGAGTCAATGACATCTGAGAGTTTCTCTTCCACACATAAAGTTTGAAGAGAAACAGACTGGGTAGCATCTTTTCAGCTCTGCCTGAGCCCTCTGGCCAATAGCAGCTGGGCTTCACATGCCTCTGACTGGATTTGAATAAACAGCTCCTTCTCCACTGTTGGTGGCAGGCTGACTTATCCACTGATGCTGAGAGTGTGGCGTTGATTCTGTGACAGTTTAAATATTCATAACTTTGGACAGAAGGGGAGCATCGGTCTAACACTGTTGTAACTGGATTTAAACCTTTGTGAAAACACTGCACAGATGTACGCTCTCTCAGCCCCACGCATTGTGTTGTGTTAGCTGAAGGGATTAAAGATTGTTGGGATGCATCAAAGGTGGCGGAATAACAGAAAGAGAAACAGTCTATGATGGAGAAAAGGAGGAATAAGAGAGAGAAGATAAACAAACAGAGATGCTGTCATGGACAAAGACAGGATTTAACACTTACAAGGGAATAGAGGGAGCTTTAAGGTGAATATGAGACCTCAGAGGTCGCTCTTTCCCGTGGGACTGATGTTTACTTGGACTCAGGCTCAACTGCTCATCTTTAACCACCATTAAGACCTGTGATGGACTCTAAGTCACACAAAGAAACACTGACTGTATGGGTTAGGCAAGCAACAAGTTGTGGCTAAGCCGAGTAGGTTGCTATTTTTATGTTATACTCTTTTTATTTTAGCCCAAAGGAAGAATTTGTCATTCTAGGTAACATTTTTCTCTTCATTACCAAAAGTCTGATGATAAATTACCATTTCTTTGATTTTAAGCTTCAACCAGCGACTGGAATGTCATTTTCTGGCAAATCCAGAACTTCTGTACAACCAAACGTTGTTTTTACACTTTAGTTTATTCATGCCAGTCATGAAACAAGCAACACAAATCTTTGGAAATTCTGATCATCCCTTCCTCTCTTAATTCAAACATCATCTCCTCCAGCCTCCATCAAGAAGATAAACTCTAAGGCTAAACAGAGTAATGTGCAACAACACAAATACTTAAGAACTTTGATTTTTATAGTTTGTTTCAAGTCACCTTGCTGTCAAAAGTTAAGTGAAATGTTTCTTTAATGTCTCCATCTCTATCCAGGAGTTTTGTCAATCTGCTATTCACTGTGGGTCCAGATTAATTGTAAAGGTTTAAAATTGATGTTGGCATTCTCGTCTAAATTTTCAATGGTTCAAAAACATGTGAACATAGTTTCTTTGTATGGAAATACTTTTGGCACAGGTCAAAGGATGAAGGCCGTGTGTCCATTCAAACGGTAGATATCAGAAGCCACTGTGGCTGCACGGTCAGAGATTTGGAGATAGAGTAGGCATCAGATCTGTGCCCTGCACTTAAAACTAAAATCCATTAGGCTAGGTTAGTTTGGGGTTCTATTAGGTGTAGTATCTTTGGTAGGGGGGACGTCTGAGTTTCTGCAGGCTGTGCCATGTCCCAGTCCTCTACACCAGGAACTAACATGATGAATATTTATTCATTGAGGTTCATGTGTTTTCTTTGTTTTTTTTCATTTACAAAGATTAGTGTAGATTCACAAAAGCAATGATGCAAAGATGCTTTGTGCAGAATTGTGAAGGTATGAATACATGCTAAAATTAGTTAAACATGATTTATTGAAACATGGAATGGGATTCTGTAATTTCAATCTGAACATAAGACTGGGATGTCTTTTTAAACAGTTATTGATTTATTTTGCTATTTTGGACCCTTGAAGTGTGCAGCACCCAAACCTTCTCAATACATCAGCCAGATCTGACCCTGACTGATCATAGGTAAGCACCAGTCATCAGGGGGTTTACAGTGACAACTCCCGTAGGGAATGATCTTGTTTTCATTGCTTGTAATTGGTTGGTTAGGGCTTTGTATGATGGATCCATGAAGAAGACCTGAAGAAATGTAAGTGTTCAGTCTATATGTGAGGTGATGCTTACAATAAGAAGTGAGGATACTCATGAGGGCAAAAAATTGAGCTTCGGGGACTCCATACAATTTATAAATTCATCAGGATTTCTTTTAACGTGAGCTATTTAACAACTTAACAATACTTGTGCGTGTGTTTGTGTGTCGGTCCAATAATCTTTGAACAGCAGCAGATGAACTCCCCGATCGGATGGATCAATGTGTTTAGTAAAAGGCCCAGAGGGACAAAGACAGAAGGGAATGAGAGAGAGTGAGAGTAAAGGAAAGTGAGAGAAACAAAGCGAGTGAGCAGAAGATCCATTGAGTGTGTTTTTTTGTGGCTGAAGAATCGTCCCCAGTGGCTTTGAAAAGAAGGATAATCCTGTCAAGTAAGTAGACCTTTGGATATTCATGACTGGCCGAGCGGCTCCACCGACTGAAGGAGGACACAGTCAGGATGGGATTAAACATCAAAGTGAATCTGAGGAGGGAAGAACTGGGACATGAATCAACCAATGCAGGAGCACAGAGGTCTCAGAGGGGTGTGCTTGGGTCCAATGGGGGGCCAGTTGTCTGGTGGGTGGACAACACTTTGATGAGGGTCTCCGAAAGGCCATTCAGGAGGGTGATATGGTGCGGTGTGTACACCTGCCCCCCAATCTGAGAAACATAAGCATCAAATTTAAAAACAATGCTGAGTTCTCATTACTGTCAACCTAAAGTCCATTGAGCTGCTGACAAGAGGTGTTGGGACAAAGAATCGTAGCGACTTCTAATGATGGGGAAGAAACTGCAAAAAAAACTTGGCACAGACACCCAGCTCTGCCTGATGGCTGACGGTCTGCAAGGTGTGTCAGGGGCGTAGTAACGCTCTTGGGGTTGAACAGGAACACATTCTTGTCGCCAGGTCCTGAAGTTGGTAGAAAATTCAAAGATAAATGAAAAATTCATAGAAGTTGTTCTCCACCTCTGATTGCGCCGTGGAAAGTAAAACAACATCCGAGGTGTAAACATGTAGTTCGTCTAAAGTCTGAGAAAATGACCAATCAACGCAAAATCAATGGAAAGTCATTTAGGGTCCTTTGTCATGGTGGAAACACAAATCCTTAGATGTGTTAGTCTACTCCTTCACTTTTAAGTGCAATAAAGTCCTCATTGGAGGGCTTTTGGCAGGTATAGACTAGTCCGATTTGGGCTGTCAGCATTAACTAGGTAATTGCGATTAATAAAGATTCAAATTAATTCTTTTGAATCGCGATTATTGTGTGCTACTTTGTCTCTTTGGGCGCTCCATGGATAAACCTCCTCAGTGTCTCCCTCTAGTAACAATGATGAAAAAGATCGACACTGCTGCATCTTTGAATGTCTCATTTCACTCCAAAAAAACTCTCTGACAGTTCAGCTGACGAGTCAACATTAATATCCACCTTATGACATCAAATATTGAACCTTTTCACTTTTCCTTTGAGCTGTTTTCGTTCAGTTTTTAATCCGTAACAAGTTCCTTTTTCTTTGGTTAAGTCGTAAACTCAGATCTATCAGAAGGTCCTTACTTTATTTCAGAAAATAGCAGGGTAGAATTCAAACAGGAAGCACAGTAGAACAGTAGCTTAGCTTAAGGCAGTACACAAGCAAAAAATCACACTAACTTTAATGTTTATCATATATAGTGTTAAAATCTCTGCCTGCAAAATGCCATTCCAACTTGAGATGTTTTAATAACTAGAACCCTAATTTGTCAAGTTACTGAGGCCTGCTATCATGTTGCGCTGCAACATATGTCTGCTCTGAGTTGTTGCTTCCCCAGGGTCCCTGTTTCATAAATCAAATTAGCGCCAAACTCAGAATGGCTGTCATCTGATTTACAAGCAAGCTGGTAAACCAACAGTATGTGTTCTACATGACATATTTAGATCTGTATTCAACCATTATATCCAAATAACGAGTCAGCAGCTGCTCACATCATTCTAGGTAGTTAACGGTTCTCAGTGGGAGGCCCATCGTGAGTTCTGTCAACATCTGTGATAAACCTGCTGCAGTTTAATCAGAGTGGAGGCTGAATAGAAAGGGAGAGTAGAGGCTGCTTCAGCCTGATCTCTTAGGTCTTAGAGAGGATTTTAATGTGCTGAGAGGCTGTGAGGAGCAGGGGCACAGTGGGAGGTGAATGAGCTGCAGGAGGAGGAGGTGGCTGTAAGGCAGAGCGGAGAGACTTTGGGCTCTCTCTCAAAGGGGGGTTGGTTTGTGTGTGAGATACAGAGTGTAGGCTGACAGATGTGTCCATCAACGCCTGAAAGAATCATCTTACATCCACTGCATCCATCTGTCAGCCTGCCGTGGAAAGATTGAGTAAAATCGGAACAATGTCTTCAGATGCATAAAACCGCTCTCTGTTCACAAAACAAGCGAGAGGAGGTTTCTCACAATGAACATATACATTTAATCTTTTGAACTCTGCCCAGTCCCAAGAGTGGGTACACAGTCTTGTAGTGAAACTGAGCAGAAGTATATATAAAAAAAGTTTAATTCCAGAAAAGACCCAAGACGTTCCAAAAAAGAAAAATCGAATTTGTCACTGAATTTTTAGAAAATGCTGTTCCACAAAAAAATGTAATATTTGTATCTGATGGAAAAGTGCTATCATAACACCAAATAATTTCCTTTTAATGCATTGAACATATATTCATCATTATCTCATGGCGTAGTGTCTAACAATACATTAAAATGTCACAATATGAGACACAGAAACAGGTTATAGTTGAACATTCAAAATTGAGCCTGGTCAGCACTAAAATGTTTTTAAATTCTTAGAAGATTTTGAAAGTGTGTAAAACCACATACTGACAATAAATAATCATCGCTCTAACACTTTTGTTCCTGTAGTTTGTGGAGAGCACCACACAAGGACAGAATCCTTTCACCAACAACCGGATTTCTGACTTTCAAAACTAGAAATCTCACAAAATCTCTTGCGATCAAACACTTCTTTAGAAGGGCATGAAGGATTTGCGATAGTTTCTGGACTACTTTTAACAGAAAATTGACAAAGAAAAAAGTTCAACTCTGGATTAAGACATGGAGATGTTGCACATGCTACAGCTGGAGGTAAGTACAAATGTATTTGCTGCTCTGTCTTCTTCAGTCAGCTCGCTTTGTTCTACTGGACAATCCACAGATTGGGTTTTCAGGTGCCCTCGGGGGTCCCCTCACAGAACCTCCGACAGCCCCAAAAGTGGAACAAGTCTAGCAAAGATCATATCCACTCATTCAACAACCTTCTACTCATGCATGGTGTAGCAAACAGAAGCAATTATAGTTCCAAACACTTTTCCTCCAGCAGTTCCTTTCATCTCTTCCTGGTGGATCCCTCATTGCACCCTGTCAGCTGGGAGATGTGATCCCTGCAGCACATCCTGCTTCTGCCTTGGCGTGTCCACATAGTTGGCAGTGCGTGAAATGTGTCCAATTGGAAACACCGGAAAACGAAAACAGGCCCGGTCCCCCCCATAGACGATACACATTGAAAAATAAAGTTGTGTGATGGGTTTTTGCCGATTGCTCAACTTCCAAGTCCAGTTCAGATGGCTTAAATCATACTTCAGTGAATCCTGTTGCACTTCAGTAAAAGCCTAAAGTACAAGAGAAATGTATTAACCCAATGCCATTCTGTTTGTTTAGCAGGCCCAAAGCCAATTCTACAATTCACTTAGCAGACGTTTTTATCCAATGCGACGTGCTAGAGGCAAAGCACAACACTGACGGCAGTTCTTGAGAGCGCTAATCAGTATAGAAACCATCTTATAAGTCGTCGTTTATCAAACAAAAACCATCGTCACAACCATCATCATCATCAATAATATGGAGACCATCATCATTAAGTTAGTAGGTATTCATGAAAGAGCTGGGTCTTTAGCTTTTTCTTAAAGATGCAGAGGTGCAAAGACAAACTTTAAAATTCAGCCATTTGGTTAAGATTAATTTCTAAATTCATATCTCATGACCTTCAAATCTTTGAACATTTAAATGTATCCTGTAGTGGGAGCAAGACGCACTAATTCAGTATTTTGCTTCCTCATCGACATAATCTGAATCTTGAAGGACACCAGTTTTTACATTTTACATCAAATCATTTTTAATAGCAAATGTTAATTGTACACTGGGCCTCACTCTGTTGCATTATCTTCTGGGTTTGTTTTTTTTAAGATTTACTTTTGGGCTTTTTGTGCCTTTATTGAAGAGATAGGACAGTGGATAGAGTCAGAAATCAGGGAGAGAGAGAGAGTGGATGTACTTTTTCACTGCCCATGATTTTGTTTTGTATGTGCCACACAAAAATGCTGAAATAACAGTTCAATTCAGGCAGTTTTACTGGGCCACCATCTGCATTATATGTGCTTTCCTGGATAAAATATTCTATTTCCAGGATATTACTATACCTAATTCTGTCTTCCAAATAGGTGTTAGTAACCATAATGTTTGCATACAGGTTGTATCTTTTCTGTTGCTCGGGTTTCTTCCATATTGGTTCTGAACAGTATCACTTCTTATAGCCTATTTTTCCATCCTTTAAAAGACAAACAAACAGCCAAATGGACTAGATTAACCTAAACAATGAGAAAGAAAGGTTAATCAAAATGACCATAGATGCAATCAGTGGGTGACTGTCATTCCCTGCAAATTCTTGAAAGCCAATCCCACATTTCCACCCAGAAGCTTTATGCTCTTTATCTGAGCACACATTCAATGTCTTTTTCCTCGCTGAACAGCATCACTTTTAGAAGTCTAATGTCATGGACATGTATCCTCATCCATCATACTGCTATCAGCTTTCACTCTAACAGTGACTTTAGCCCCGGTGCACCGCCCTCCATACAGATGGGAATAACCTCTGAAAACCCACCATTAGCCTTGCACTGCCTTTAAAACCCACAGAAGAAAACCCACCCCCACAACATGTAGACTTTAACTCCTAGTCTTAGTCATTTAGAGAGAGGAAGAAGGAGCTCTGTGTTTGACTTTGGAAGAGGATTCCTGTGGAAGTTTAGTGTCTGTGAATCCATCATTGTCACGCTTAAATAGGATTGGGGGGGTTTAGGGATACTTCATGGGGTAACTGACACTTGCCTATTAGCCGAAATCCTAAATATCCGATGTGACGTTTTTCCAACAAAAGACCATCTGCTTTAACAATAGACAATCACATAGTGTGGTTATAGGTGGGGCGATGAGGAATGACATAAATTAAGTATTTTGTTTAAAAAAACAATCAACATAAAATGTGAGGAAACATTTATGGAAATTTTAACATTTTGCAGGATTTTCAGGCTTTTAATTTGAAAGAAATGTCATGTCTAGATGTGGAAAGAATACAGCTATCAAACACAACAAAACATCAAAAACTCATTGACGGTGAGTATCAATGGAGCACTTAGCACCCTGAAATATGAATGTGGCAAATGCCCATCTGTATTTAAACAACCGTGACCAACTGAGCGTGTGCAGCTATTGAGAGCCAAGCATTTAGGCTCTCTTTCACAAAGGGCCGGAGGGCTGAAACCTTACACCCCTCCCACCTTCATTATCCCTGCCGCGCTATGATCAACACCAAATGCCGACTATCCCAGGAAAGCGCCCACAAAGCATGCTGAGAAGGACAAAAGCAGACCTTCAGCCGATTGGTTCCACCTTATTAACAGCTTGTAATCTTCTCATGTCTTTGGCCGCGGCTCACAGAGCAAGAGTTAGTGCGTATAGAAGAGTGTATCCGCCCGTCAGCGCTTTGAAGCAGAGCAGCCTTTTCCTTCTGAAAAGTCCTGTTCTGTTATGTTTCTATTGTGTCTGCTGCTGCACCTGTTGGCCTGCAGGGACACATGGAGGAAATCAGTCACTGGCAACTGTTAATTTCTCATTAGACCCTCTCTGCACATTGTAAACAGGCGACAGTTTGACATGTAAAGACTCTGGCAGGTGCACCTCGTCATTTAGTGCTCCTGTTAGCAGCTCTGTCAAAATCCTGCCAAAATCCTGTTTATCCAGCCAGACAAGGTTTTGCAGGTTTGGTGATAATAGCAAAAAACGAATGGGGCTTTTTTTTTTCCTCGTACAAATTATGAACATTTTGATTTTATTTCTTTGACTTGGCCACATGACAGTGGTTATGGAGAACTGTTCTTAAATGAAAAAAGGGAGCAATTGGTAACTTTCAACTGGTAATTCTTTCTTAATGCAAATATGGCAAACAACGGTAGCATTTCAGGTTATTCTCAAATGTCAAAGTACTGTTTTCCAAAATGTGTAGTTTCCATCACCAGCTGAGGTTCTGGCTTGTCCATTTTTTGGATTAATGGAAAATCTTCTGAAAATTGAGTAAAATCAATAGTCTATAGAAAGATAAATACAATGCTGTTTCCATTGGCTGCTTGACTGAGTTATCTGCTAGGGAGGTCTCTTTTAAAGCAATGCTTTATTCACTAAATGATCTCGTCCATATTGCCTTTAAAAGACGGTTTTATGATGTCCAGCTTCTTTACAATGTTTCACAGTAGCAAGATAATCATCTGTCAAAATATCTTTCCAGAGGAAAATCTTTACTCTTAATAGATAAAGAACAATGTAAGTATGTATTTTCATGAATTTATCCATTTTCGTTATCTTGTGGTTATACCATTTTAATCTGTCAACCATCTAAGGGTAACTTTTCTTTAGGTCTTATTACTGTAATACATATGTGTAAAACAATGGTTCTCAACTGGTGGGTCGGGATCCTAAAGTGGGTCGTGGAGCTGTTCTCAATGGGTCTCTAATGTGTGCCGGGAAGAAAAATGCTGTAAAGAAGTCTATGAAGCAATTTTTTTAAACAAGTTTATTTCATTCAGGTTCTTTGTTCTATCATGCTTCGTACCATCTGAGGTCTAAACTGCACAATTTTTCTTAAATAAATCTTGATTGATTGATAAATATCAGGGTTGCGAGTAGTTGGTTGGTCCTGAGGCTCGACCAGTTGAGAACCACTGGTGTAAGACATCGCATAGCAGCAGATCTATATTTGGATTGGAGCCAAGTGTATGATGTGAACTGAAAAGAAAATATGATTTTCTGAGTTGAAGAAATGTATCCTTGATATTTACAAGTGAAGGTAATGTCTTCTTTCTAGCCTATTAGAAGTGTATCCAAATGGAAAGGAATTTGGAAACAGAATATAAGCAAGACTGTTAACATGAAGAGGTTTAGACCGTTTGTGTTCTGTTGCTGTCATCTGACCTCGATCGAATAAATCCTAAAATAAACCAGAGGCTGTCTCGTGATTTCACCATTGAACATTTACATCAGAAACACCCCCCCCACCGAACAGGAATAAATATACATGGCCATGTAAGGGACCAATCAAAGACTTTGTTTCATTCAGGAGTTTCTGAGCAGGACAGTCAAAGAGGACCAGAGAAGAAGAAAACAGACAATAGCTGTGTAATCACACTAAGAGAGGCTTCTTCAGACACTTAAAACATGATAACTTCTCTCCCCGCAGCAAAACACATCCACACAGTCATCAGGTGACACAAAAGAGCTCAATCAGACACCTGACACAAATTGACTGCATTAAGTCAAGATTCAGTCGAGGCCTGCAGCCGTGAGCCGGAGAAGCCGTCTCTGTATACAGTGAGATGGATTCATAATTACACCAATTTGTACTCAATTAATGAGACAATAGAGGGTATTAAGTGTGCTTTTCAACAAAGAACAATCCGCTCTATACCCTGGTGGACCAAGTTAAACATCGAAATCTTTTTTTTTTTTTTTTACTTGAAACAACATTTTTATGTATTGGTGATTATTTATACATTTCTAAAGAACATAATTAAACCAATCAAGCACACAAAATCAGGGACAGTAATTTAAGGATTTTTAAAATGCCAAATGAAAAAAAAAGTAGTTCAAGAATTTATTTCTTCGTCTTTATTGTGATTATTTGGTGATTAAGCGCATTTGGTGTAATATCAAAACCTCATTTTCATTTTCTCCAATTCTTGCTTCTAGTCCGATTACCAGATTCAAATATTGGTCACATGACTCTACTCACCTAAACTTTAATTTAACGTTACCCTGGAATCATCGATCTGAAGTCTGGGTTGGAATCTTTCAATATGTATCTGCTCTGCTTAAAAATGTGGCTTCTTTCAGTAAAAAACTGATTTAAAAAATAATAATTTTAATGAGGATTTTTTTTGGGTTCAAAATTGTGAAACAAACACCAACACAAAATTCAAAACAAAAAGTAAAAATGTGTGAGTATTTGAGGGCTTTCAAGGACACTAAAATAAGCTGCCATTTTTTCAACAGTATCACTCCTGGTGTGTTTGTCACGCTGTATTGAGAGACAAATTGACCCAGGAGGTTGGCTGAGGTGTCTTCCTGTCTGTCAGCCGCAGGAAACAGCTCCACACAGACGAGTCATTTAGTTCCCAGGTGCAGAGCCACCATTCGACGGCCTTGCCCAGATGGATAGTCCCCCTTCCACCATAAAGACACTAGTCTTCCCCCTACCCTGAAGCCACCGGTGCTCCTGCCCTGTTCCAGCCTCATCAAAAGGAGGCGGATATGCTGGCCTGCAGCCTCAAATACAGCTCACTTTTTTATCCCTCGTAAGTGTGGATTAAAAAAAGGAAAGTGGGGGAGGTGCAGTTTTCTAGTAGACACCAGCGTCTTTCTTTCTATTAACTGACTTCTGTATGTGTGGCCCCTTGCAGGTGTCCTTTTTGTCTCCTGACACTGAAATTAGATCCATAAATACAGTCAAAAACATCACGGCTTGTTTTCTTTTCATTGCTCCGTTTATTACCTCTCATTGTTGAGCAGGCACTAGAATCAAACTGAGCACAGAGGCACGCACACAAACACACACACATGCCCACATTCATCCTGGCTGCCTGCACTCTGTTCTCCTGCAGGTGCGAGGGCCATCCGCGGGGCCCTTTTCATGAAGCCCTCCCTTTCCTGTCCGTCTGCAGCCGTCCTTTCAGCTTCAATCACAGCAGCAGCCGGACGCCACCGGACCGCTGGCGGGGAAGGGAAGCGCCTCCACACACATCTTTCACTTGTTGAACAACAAGAGAGGAGCGGCTGGGGGAGAAAGAAAGGGTCTTCCTCCTCTGCATCTCCTTCTGCTTTCATCGTAAACAACTTGCTTTCTGTGTGTGACGGTGCTGTCCTTCCCCTCTTCCCCCTGCCTTCCTTTTCAGATGTTCAGATGGGCTTTACAAGAAAAAGGAGGAGGAGGAGGGGAAGGAGGGCAAAAAAGGACGGCCAGACTCCCGGTGCAGTGGAGTGATGCTGAGGTTCTTTTTGTGGCTCATGAATGACACATTTGAGGTTTCCAGCCTTGCAGGGTGCCCCCGGCCAGCTTCACCTGTGGTCGGAGTCAATTGGCCTGTTGTGTGCCTGTCTGGAAGCGTGCCCAGCTCTTTGCCAGCTAATTTGGTTAGCTTAGCCACTAAGAGCTGAGCAACAATAACCTCCACCTCAAAACCATCAATTAACTCCTGCCACACAATGATGCTTCCATTCACTGTCTGCCAAAACTGTTCTCCGAGACGATTAATGCCCGCGCTAATACTGCTAATACCTGCTCTCTGTCACATTACAAAACTACTGATGACTTTCATTTGTTTTAACATGACTATAGTGTTGTTGTGATTTTCAATAAACTTCAGGCATCTTAAAAGTAAATAAATAGAAAGAAAAAGTCACAAAAATCATCTGGTCCTGGAGCTTGAAGCTAACGCTAACATCATTCTTCAAATATGCCCACAATAAAACTGCTAATTACAATGTCAAGCAGCTAATGCTAATCACATTGGTAAATGGTAAATAAACTTGTACTTTTCTAGTCTTCTGACTACTCAAAGCGCTTTTACACCGCATGTCACACCTACACATTTACACACTGATGGTAGAGGTTGCTGTGTAAAGTGACCATGAGCGGTATCTAATCCACTTCATACACTAACATGTATGCTGCTAACAAGGCAGTGGGAGCAATTTGGGGGTTAAGTGTCTTGCCTGAAGGACGCATTAGACATGTTACAGCAGGAGCTGGGGATTGAACCCCCAACCCGCTGGTTGAGAGACGACCAACCCTACCAACAATGCCACAGCCGCCCCTTAGCTGTCTTAGGTTTGTGTTCAAGCATGCAAACTTTGGAAGCCTGTTTTTTTACAAACTGAATTTCAGTTAGGGGTTGACCAAACCCTTTAAGGCAGCTGACAAAGTCTCCAAGTGCTCTAAAAGTGCCACATTCAACCTATACACATTGATAATTTGATGCAATGCAAGTAGCCAGCCTTCCCCCTCAGGATCGTGGATGCTAAGCCCTATGGAGCAATTTGAGGTTGCTTTTGGACACTTCAACAAGCAAGAGAGGAGTCGGGGTTTAAAACACAAATTTACCAATTAGTGCACTACCTGCTCTACCTCTGAGCCACAGTGGCCCCTGTACAGAAACGTCACGCACACTCGTCAGGCGAGCAATTTATCAGTGATATGATACTGTCCTTGTTTAAACTGTTCATCATCAAATAACATCCCACCTGCTGCTACTGATACCCCTGTTTCATTTATCTAACTTTTTCAAATTTGTCATTGTCACCTTGACTGCATGGAAAGACTCTCTCACTTTTACTCTATGTAAATATGTTGGAAAGAAACCCCCAAACAACAAACAAACCAGCAGGTATATGGATGTTCAGGAAGAAAAGTTTTTTAGCCAATCCTCTTATTTAATCTGAGTTTAGTTTGACAATTAAGCATTTAAAATATCAGTTTGCTCTTTAATTATCTCTGTATATGTTCTGCTTTAAGCCTGTACAGTCTTCTTGTGCACATTCAAGCAGAGAACCTTATCTTAATGAGATTCTAATACAGGATTGAGAAACTAATCCACTGGTATTATTCCCCTTTAAATTGCCCATTTCTGATTGAACTGTTAGAATTCAGAAGTGAGACATGTATATTTGTTTCTAAGGAGCGCATCATGTGTCTGGGAGGAGTTGAGCTGAGGTGGGGGTATCTGAGGGGAGCATTTAGCTCACTTATCCTCTGTGTGAGCTATCATTCTCACTGCACGCAGCTGTGGAAATGAGATCAAACTGAGATAAGCTCTCTGCAGGCACAGAGGAGATCAACAGGTGGAGCGATGAAGATCTGACTCCTGCAGTTTGCAGATTTTTTAAAAGCAGAAGAGAAAGTCTTTTGCTTTGACTATTTTTCGTTTTTTAAACTTTATCTTAAAACAAAAAAAACTCTATAGGTCACGATGAATGTGCCTTTGATGAGGGCCCAGGAGCAGCCTCATCCTCTTTGCGGCCCAGGCTTGATCCAGGATTTACCCCACTGTCCTCCTGGGTTCAACCTGAGCTCCCGCCTGAATCCTTCTCCCATCCACGGCCTCCAGAGCATCCAGAGATCCACCAAACCTCAGAGGGAGCTGAGCCCTGAGGAGCAGCAGGAGCTGCGGCGGAAGATCAACAGCAGGGAGAGGAAGAGGATGCAGGACTTGAACATTGCTATGGATGCTCTTAGGGAGGTCATGGTGCCTTACGCCTCCTCACCGTCAGCCTCCTCCTCTTCCTCTCAGTCCCATCAGCCTGGAGCTCCTCCAGGACGAAGGCTCTCCAAGATCTCTACCTTGGTCCTCGCCCGGAACTACATCCTCCTCTTGGGCTCGTCTCTGCAGGAGATGAGGAGGCTATTGGGGGAGGTCAGCGTTGGGATGGGGGTAAACTCGGGTCCTGTCCCTCGCCTGCTCCTCGCTGGAGGTTGGCCCCTCATCTCCGGTCCCAGTCAGCTCCTCCTCACCCAGGAGTCGCTCCTCACCTCTGCAGCCTCTTCCTCCTCCTCTTCCTCCGCTTCGTCGACTTCTGCTGCTAAATGCCCCCTGCTGTCTCCGGGCCATATGGAAGCCTCGTTGGGCCCCGTGCAGTGGAGTTCTGCAGGGGCCTCAGGAGGGCCCCTGTGCCCCTGTGGAGTGTGCAGACTGCCGAGATTCAGCCACTCCGCCCCTGCTCCAAGATACCCAAAGTAACACATGAAAGAGGGGCATGAAGAGGATTTCTGAAGGCTTGATGACTGTTACATGTATGCAATTTTCTATGATATATAACATTTTTACATGATAATTAACTGCAATCACCCACCATGATTGGCTCTTTTTTTTATTCAATGGATCTATTCTGTAGTTGGCTAGCCAGTTTCTTAATGTTGTAAATCCTGTTAACAACTTTTTTTACACAGAGATATAAAGCTTTTGTTTTTGAAGCAGAGACTTGTTCAGTGAATCATGGTGACAAAATAAGTATATAAGTGACTGATATTTATAAAGTGCACAAGCCAAGAACTTCAGAAGAATTTGGAATATTCAAAAGCTCTGAAAACGTATTCACACTTTTTTTTTTTTTCCTATGATTGTGAAAGTCAATATAAGCTGCCGATATAATCTTGATTGTTTCTCTATGTGTCCTTTTGCCTGTGCTTTACTCTCCGGTTTTGTGTTCTAGAAGTTATTTTCATGCACTAAAATCAATTAAGCAATACACTCCAAACACTGAGAATTTGTTTGTTTGTTTTCTTCTCTCTTCACTTTGATTATTGCTCATTGAAGTTGTTCATCATCTGCAAATGCAGCATTTTTACCCCTTTGTTTGAAGGTTAAAGTCAGTCTACCTGTATTTATTACCCTTCCCCTAGTGTTTCCATTTGTGAGTGAGTGCATGCGTATGTGTGTGTGTGTGTGCAGGAGAAAAGTTGACACTGAATAGAGGGTCTAAAGTTTAGATTAGCAGGTTTTTGTTTTATCCAATGAAATAAATCTTTATTGGAGAAATGAAGAGAGCATTGTCAAGGTAAAAATCTTTTCGTTGAAATAGGAAAGCACAAATGTGAACATTTTCAACTTGTCGCATATATAGAAATTTACCCCTTCTGTTGATAAAAGTGGTGTTCCAGGATGCATCCCTGCTCCCATGAAATGTATTTTCTGTTACAATTTAGTTGCATAAAGACATAATTTCAAGGAGAAAGAGTCCGAAACTACTGTTTCCCACCTTGTAAGGAACAAATAACTTAAGTTAAAAACTTCAACTCTTGACCCCTCTTACGCCAGTAGTCAGATCTACTGACTTTGAGAAGTGATACTCTCAAAGACAGTAGTTTTTTTTTAGCTGTTTCACATTTATTGGGTCGTCACTGATGATGCTGATGAAACACGGAGCTGAAACGCTTCTTCTGCCCGCCGCACCACCCCAAAAACACTGAAACAGTCCTCCTGTCTTCCCCCATTCATCACCCCAACAAGCAAAAGATCAAAACCCACCCATCTAATTACAGCTCCGCAGAAAAGAAGGCCTTTTGATTATTAGCCCCCTCTCTCAATTCTTGATGTTTCTGTGTTAAGGAGCCAGGACGGGTGATTTGGTGCTACTCATTACACTCACTCCACAATATGTTCAAACGCCCTGAAAATGTGTCACTCTGAAAGGGGCTTCACTCCCGCAAACTCGCCACCCCGCTGGAAGAAAGCAGGCAGCGAGAATAAGAGGGTGCTGGTGGGAGGGAGGATATTCTTCGCTGCAAAGCTGGACCCTTAGCACGGCCTGCGTGAATAAAAATAATGCAAATAGTCATAATCATAATGCTGATAAAATACTCAAAATAATTGCCACCCTGGAATAAGAGGATTATGGAGGGAGATATGTGAATGGTGGCAAAAGAAAGGCCGAGAATCTATTAGCATCAGGGAGCACAAAAGAGGAGCTCGATGCCATTAAGTGAGATTAAGCTAGATAAGGCTTGATTTTCTTACAAGGAAAAAGGGGGAAGGAGAAGAGGGTGAGGGTGAAGGAGGTGGGGGAGGAAAAGGAGGGAGGGCTTGATTCACAGATCAAAGTAAGACGGCCAAACTTCACGTCTTTCATTTACATATAGCTGCTTTATCTTCGCAGGGATTAGCTACCTTGCTATTTTCTCCGGGTTGCTCTCTATTCCGCCACCTTTTGCCCACCGTCCATTTCCTCCTGCTCTCAGGATGGTGAAGCCCTTCTTCTTTTCTCTTCTCCCTCCTTAATTTCTCCCCCCTCTCGTTCTCCGCTCTTTCTCTCGGCCCCTCCAAGAGGCTCTCACTTTCTCCTGTTTGGTGGTTTCATTGTTGCGTCGACGCAGGGGTCTGCTCAGGCTTTGTGTTAGCACTTTAACTCATCTCCATTTCATCACTGTTGTTCAATGGGCCGAGGAGAGCTCATAAGACAATGCTCACGCACGCACGCACGCGCACACACACACACACACACACACATGCAGAGACTTAGCCCTGAATGCTACTCGTTAAAGACAGCATATACAAAATCTGTGTCATTGTCTTGCAGGAATGTTTCCTCTTTAACCAGATAAAACCTTTGAGAGTTGGCAAACAGTGCAGAACAAGATTATTGTTACAGCCAAAACATCTAAGATCGCTAAAAAGGGCTGAAACAAGTGTTAAACGGTTCAAATCTGTGTAAATAATACCTACTTTAGATTTGCAAACTAAACGCTATGAGTTTCCAAAAAATACTTTCAATAAAATTAAGTAGACTATTAAGTTTAATTACATGAGAAGAAATGGTGAAGAACACTCATCTCCAGTTCCTTTTTAACAGGTTAACTTAAAGTACTAATTAGATTGTCGAAATGTAAAAAAATCCCCTTTCTGAATCTTTATATGAGACACTGGGGAGTACAAAGAGGTTCGATTGACTGAGTAAAAAAGGGATATAAAATAAGTTTGTTTTTTAAAGATTTATTTGGGGAATTTGATGCCTTTATTAAAGAGACAGGACAGTGGAAGAGAGAGAGAGAGAGAGAGTGGGGAACCCTCACTCCCTCGACTCCTTGAGCAATATAATTCCCCTGTGCAGTATACATAGATATTTCCCTTCTCCTTCTTACCTGTACTACTTAAACACTCCCACCTGAACATACATATATTTTTCTCTTTTACAAATCAATATTTCTTTTTTTTTTTTTTACTGCAGAGGACATTTTTTCTAACCTTTGCCATATTTACATATAGACTGTGTAATATATATTTATATTCTTTACTTGAGGCAAGCTACTTTTCGACTGTGCAATATCCATAATCTGCTGTAAAACATTTACGTTGTACATTTTCTTGAGTGCAAGTTGTTTGTAGCTGTGGGTGCCTGTATGTTTGTGCGCTTTATAATGACAATAAAGGCTTTCTATTTTTATTTCTATGTGGCAAAGAAGACACAGGTGGGATTTGAACCCGGACTGCCCGCTTTGAGGACTGTAGCCTCAAATGGGATGTGCAAACGTGCCCCTAAAATATGTTTAAATGCTGAACTGGTAACTTCTTTACTCTCGTAGTTATTTATGAAATGATTTATTGCATAACTCCTGAATCATTTTGAGATTTGTTTTTCACCTGTATGTCTCCCTGCTGACATTTTATAATAACGTATAAGACAGACCGACTCAGTCTGCCCAACGTTATCATCTTCATCTATTTGGATATCAGTGAATCTCATGTTTGTACTCCATGTGTCTCCAATGTTGAGCGTCCACATTGTCTTCCACTGTCCTGCAGCCTCTCATCTCAGAGTGTTGTTTGCCTCCGTTCTTTGTCGACTGTTTCACGGCACTTAACCAGTCAACGTGGGGAGTCCTTGGCTGAGGAAGTCCTGAGCCATAAATTTCATCTCCACAATGAGCCGAGCACAGGGGCTGGTCAGGACCCCCATTTACTTTCTAACCCAGCTTTTATTCCTCCCCTCCCTAAATAACATCGTGCCCTCCTGTGCTGTCCCACCCTGAAACTCCCGATCCCCTCCGTCACCCCGGCTTTCTTAGACCAGGCCAATACAACGGGGTTACCGCTGAGCCCGCCGGCCCGCTCATTAAGCATCGTGTTCTCTCCCACCCATCCCAGCCCTCCGCCCTATTCACACCGCCGCCCTCATTACAAGTTTACAGGCCACCATCAAACCTCATTACCCCGAATGTGCCGGCTAAAAGACAGCCGAGAGGGTGTGTGGTCACAGGAGAAGTGTTGTCTTTCATAATCTGAAGGAATCCCTGAGGGTGTGCTAATTATTTGGATTACGGGTGATATAAAGTTGATTTTGAATTGAAGAGTTAGTTTGAATGTGTTGATATTGCAATAACACGGTGGAGCAACTTATACTTAGACACTACGGTGAAAACAATAAAAAGCCAGCTCTCGTTTTTCTTTTGTCACAATCGACCCAAGTTGTTCTTAATGAGCGTTGTTGATCAACCAGATGAAAAGAGAAGAAATCATGGTTATGACCAACCATTAGCAGCCGATATAATATCAGGAGTCCAAAGTGAATGTGTCGCTTGTTAAAGATTTGACATCATTTGATCCCATAAGCTACTAAAAACATGTTAGTTCCTGTTTTTTTTTTCAGATATTAAATTATTATACATTCACTGATTCATTGCTAATGCAGAAGTCTTTGCACATCACCATCAAAGTTTTGTTCAGAGGAATGAAGACTTTTCCTGCATGTCATTTACTCAAGATATTACTTTTGATCCAACATGTTTTATCAAATAATATAAAGAAAGAGATCCAATAAAAAGAGTCTATATTAAATGCACCCCTGTTAATACAGGCTTCCACTATTAAACGTTTCTTGTACCATACAAACCAGATTTTCTCTAAACCAGTTCAGGTGTTGTTTGATTACAGTCCATTCCTTTCAAATGGAGGATTTGGCTTATGCAGATTGTACCACTATCTGTTCACATAGATGTGCTTTATTATCTTTGTGATATTGATCAGATGCTTCTTACATTACAAACTGTGTCCAACTATGTGATAGTACGCACGGAGTGTGAGACATAACATGCTGAGAGTGTCAGGTGCGAGTATGCAACCCTGAATCTGATTTCATTTCTAAACTTTTCCCAGTGTGGATAATAAACTTAGTTTGGAAAACCATTGATCCTCTTTACAATATCTGATGTGTCACTTAACAGAATGAGGTGCATTATTAAAAGTTTGGAAGCGCTGGACGTATTGGTTTTGTTTTCTCTTTTTTTGTGGAGCTACAGAAATTATTCATAATTATTAATTAATTAATTTTGGGGTCATTTCTTTCTTTATTGGATAGGACAGCTGAAGAGAGACAGTAATGTTGGGAGAGGAGAGCGGGGGGATGACATGCAGCTCCTGATGCTCCCGCTTGATTTTTAAAGAAAAAAAAGTTTAATATAACAGATTCAGCTTCCAAAATGTGAATGGTTTCTGGTTTCTTTTACTTCTCTTTGGCCACAAACATTAAGTCCCATCTTTGGAGACAAAACATTAGCTTGGACTTTTTAAGGACATTTTATAGACCAAGCAGCCTAACATTATGATGTGCACACAATCAACAGGTTATCTGATGACATAAGTTAGCTAGTAGCTCTCTGTGCTATAAGTCACCAAACCGACTTGCAAGTCTGAAACTGAGCTGTAAGTGAAGTGAAAGTTGTGTAGAGTCGCACGTCTTTTTACAACTGGCCGAAATTTGCAAAATCGCGGGTGTTTCTCTTAAATGTGTGTGAGTGTGTGTGTCGCTGTGGTAATGAACCCCTGGCCCTCCGTTTGCCCTCTGAACCCTCGGTGGCCTTGGACGCAGGAATTCCAGTTAACACATCACAGATCGCTCCTCTTTTCTTCTCGTTTTGTGATTCTGTCGCTTCTCACCAAACGTTTGTGCCGGCTGTGGACGCGGCCTGACAGCCACCAGCCCTCGCCCTCCTCTGTTTTCCTGTCCGCTTTCTTCCCTTCCTTTCTCTCGCTCCTCTGTTTGGGCTCCTCTTTCTTGCCTCCTTTTCTGCTTAATTGAGTTGTTTGGCAGGCGGGCTTGTCAGACAGACCCGTCTATGTGGGGAGTCTGAGGGGCAGGGGGGCACGGCCATTGTGCTCCTAGAGACGGGTTAGTTTTTCACCGTTACTGCTGCATGAGTGGGCATGGCCCAGATTCAGATGGGGGGAGTCACAGTAAAATGTAGGTAATATCACAAACGCCCTTTTCCCCTCATATTTTATTACTTGTTGGAATATCTACATCCTGCTTAGTCTCATGTTGCTGCACATTTTGTAGTGGATTGTCAAAACTATTTTGTTAAAATTTAATTTTCCTTTTTGACCCTGAAGATTTTAAATTATTCTATTTTCTCACTAGTAAAACACAGGATTTCAAAAAAGATTCATAAAAATGTGCTGTGATTTTGAGTTTAAAAGACATTTATTTGAAAACGTTCTACCTAATAAGACTGACTAAATGATTATGTTTGGACATGAGAGTCTCCTCAGTTTAAAGTGCTCTGCAAACCCATAAATATCTCCTCCATACGAGGTCGTAGAGTGGTGTGAAGAAGGCAAACAGTGACTGTGTGTGCACTCATCAATCATCAGGACAGATGAGAGAGAGAGATGCAGTGCGGGATTCGTTTTCTTTCTTTCCTCTTTACGATGACGAGCATTTTAGTTGACTGGTCGTGTTAAACCTGATGAAGGCTAAAAGGACGAACATTTAAAATGCAGATATATCTGAGGTGTGTGAAACCTGAACATTTAAACTCCTCCTGGTTCTTACATTTTTTACATTTATATTGGATTTTATAATCAAACAATTGAACAAAGTGACCAAACATTTCAGCTTTAAATTCAGCAACATGTGTGTATGTTAGGGCTGCCAGCATTAACTAGATAATCATAGTTCATTAGTACTTTTTTTAAACGATATTAATCGCATGCTATTTTGTCCCTTGAGGGGCGCCGACTCATTTCACTTTAAGAAACAAGTCAGCTGACGAGTCAAATGTATTATACACCTCATGACATCATATATTTCACTTAGTTGCCGTCCTTTGAGCTGTTTTTGTTTAGGTTTTGATCCTTAACGAGTTTCTTTTTCCGTGGTTAATTTAACGTCTTAACTTTCGACCTAACAGAAGGTCCTTAGCATATTTCAAAATAAAAGCAGGGTTGAATTCAAACAGCTCGTAAATCACTCGCAGCTTAAGGAAGTAAAAAAAAATTAAATAAAAGCATTAAAAAAAAAATCTAAATTAAAAATAATGGAACTCTTTATTTCTATTCCAGACGTGATTAATCGTGATAAATTATAAAAAAGGATGGTGATTCATGGCATTTTAAAATATTGAATCGTTTGACAGCCCGATTATAAACACACCAGTTTACTGTAAAAGTCCTGTTCTTTCAATGCCTACTCAATATGCACTTTATAACTAGCTGTGGCCACTGGCCGATTACCAGCCTGTGTTTGCTGCACGTTAAAGACCAGCTGCAGATTCACATGCGACGTCTACAGAATGTCTCCTGTATGATGATCTGATAAAGACTACAGAAAGGTAAACGTCAGTGAGTGACAGGAGGGACGGGGACAACTCTGCTGCTTTGGCTGGTTTTAGAGAGACACTTTGTTTTCCCTCATCAATCATGTGACATTTTTAATACCATAACATCAAATTTAAACCACAGTTCTGATATATTTACAAAGCCCCATATGCCAGCACAGCACTCAGTGATTATATATACAGGGCTCTCTCTCTCTCACACAGTGCAGCAGGTTGGCAGAGATGGGCTGTCTTACAAAGCAAAATTTAACTTAATATATTGCAACTTCATTTGTTGATCAATATCCCAATTCCAGTTAAATATTCTTCACGTCTTTGCTGTGCATGAGTTTTGATTGAAAATGATTAAAGGCCCGTCTCGTCTGTCCCAAATAAAGGGAAGGTCATCTCATAGACTGAAAGTTAACAGAAGCTTTTTATGGAGAAAATGTCATCTGAAAGAAAAATGACAATTGATTGAACAACTGTAGAACACTTTTGGGAATCTGTATTTGCTGCATCTGTATCTGTCTCCATCAAATACTATAAATTATGATCAATGACAAACAGTTTTAACTATTAGAACTGGAAACTCTGTCTACTTTTGACTGAATTAGTCATCAGTGAGCAGAATTATATATTTCATATTCAACTAGGAACAGTTTGATCCATGAAGTCATGAAAATGAATAACTCAAAAGCAAGTGATAAAATGTTTAAACACATTTCTAGATAAGAAGAGTATGAATCCAGTTGATTGCTCATCTTTAAAGCTGTGATTTTCTATGAAGTCAATTCTTCTATTTCAACAAATTGTTGTCAACTTTTATGTAAATCAACGATGTAAACATGATGTCGTTCATCACACGGCTAAGATTGCGACTTTGAATAAGACTCTGAAATTATTCTCTGAAAAGTGTCATCTCAAGCCAAAGTAACAATATTGCCTCTGTTGTTTAATTGTGTTATTTTTTTAACATCCTGGTGTGTGTTCGGTTTTATATGTGTTATTTTTTTGTTGTCTTTTTAAGAAGCCAACTCTCTCCCCTCAGGGTCGACAGACCTGTCCATCTGCTCACACACACACCAAAACAGACAGCCAAGGGCAGAGGGGAGTCTTTGTTTGTGTGTGTGTGTGTGTGTGTGTGTGTGTGTGTGTGTGTGTGTGTGTGTGCATGTGTGTGTGTATGTGTGTGTGTGTGTGTGTGTGTGCTATAAATATGAGTTTTTTTGATGGGTAGGGTGTGTAGTCAGTTTACATGATACAAGGTCTGGACCAAAGCCACGAGACTTCAGCTCCCTCCCTCAGGTGGCCCCACCTTTTTTTTTTTTTTAACTTTAAATTATACATACACACAGACACACATACTGACACACAAATACACACTCAGGGCATCTCTGACAGCTACATCCCTTAAACACGCACACACAGACACACTCGTGCCATCACACAGCCGCTCACTTTCTGCTGACCAGCAGAAACCTGAACGCCTCAACCCAAGGACAGACTGTGTGTGTGTGTGTGTGTGTGTGTGTGTGTGTGTGTGTGTGTGTGTGTGTGTGTGTGTGTGTGTGTGTGTGTGTGTGTGTGTGTGTGCTGCTGGGGGCCACAGTCCTCTTCTCCAGCCTGCTGGAATGCCAAAACCAGCCGGCAGGGTCAGTGCGGGAGTCAAAACACTTCAGAGGAACGCGGCGAGGCCGAGCAGCGTCGTGCATTTTGATCACACAGGTACAAGATTCTGACCCAAAGAACAATAAACTGGAATGACTTTTACTTTGAAGGCTGGAAAAAGCTCCGCTGTGAGTTAAAGGTGGAGAACGTGTGTTGGCTGTGCTGCCTTAGAGGTCAATAATGAGGGTAAACTCACCATGATGCTCTTACACACTGATAAACAGCGATGCTGTCTTACAGCTGAGTGAAATCAACAAACATACAAGCAGAACTTCACGACAGAACTTCAGCCAACCCTATATATATTCTAGAAATTCTGAATTAAAATTCAAATAATCAACACCCCAAAAAAAGCAGCTTTTTCTGGGCCAGATCACATTCATTATACTGATCAAATAAATCTTGGCGAAACAAGCTGTCATTTCATGTTAATTTCATGTTTTGGCTGCATGACCGGAGTAGATATTTACCCAAAATAACGGAACAGATGCCTGTGATTCATTCCTTTAACTGTGTCGTCAGTGTAGAGTAATACTGCCAAAAAAGGACAGAGTGGAAGCAGCCAGGAGACAAATGCAGCTCAATCACTTAAACATAGACTATAAACATGATGCTTTTAAAAGTTTAGGGACGTGTTAACCATGAGTAAAAGTTTTTCTATTTGAAAACACTGATGGTATGTTCATGGATAATGGGATTATTTTGACAGAATGTTTCTATCCGTTTAAAAAAAAAAGGTGTAACGCTTGAAAGTTTTAAAGTTATTGTTAGATTTGAGCTGTTGGAATGATTTTTTTTCAGTGTAGTTTTGCATGGGAGTGAGAAATAAAAAAAACTCTACAACTAACTGATGCTAAAGAACTGCTGTGTGTGTGTGTGTGTGTGTGTGTGTGTGTGTGTGTGTGTGTGTGTGTGTGTGTGTGTGTGTGCGTGTGTGTGTGTGTGTGTTGGGCAGTGCACCCACCATCCCGAGTCCTCTGCTGGGAAGGTTATGGTCCAGTCCTCCTGTGTGCAGGTGTCATGGCTGGACCTCTTCATTTGCATACATTAGCATGCTGTCAAACGGAGCCGCTGCTGACAGCTTCCAGAGCCGACTGTCTTCCTGGACCCCGGCCCAATCCTGTCGGCATGGTTACACAGCACGTTGAAACACAGCGCTGCGGGCTCGCGGCCAGGACGATCAGAGCTTCGGGGAGAGATCTTTCAGCGGACAGATATCAACTCGCACCAATGACCTCCAAATGTCACTGAGTGAGGGAACAGAAAACAGGAGTACATGAATGTTGGCACACAGCAACGCAAATGCAGTTAAGACCTCCTGAATACAACTGGAACCTTAACCAATAACTACAGAGCTTTCCCTATTTGATTTTCCACCTCATGACATGAACTAAAAATTAATTGACAATTTCAGGCAGACTACCCCCAATTCTTCCTGAATTGCTTGTTTACACACCGACCTCACAGCAGTGACGGACGAAGCAACAGAGTCCGTCGCTTTGAAGACAATTTTTCCTCTATGTAACTCAGTCCTACTTTGTAGTTCAACATATTCACAGAATCAACAAAAGAGCAGAGTAGAACATACTGGCAAACAGAAAACATACATGTGTGAGCACCGGTCACAGGATATAAATATCATCACCTCCTCCCGCTTGCTTGCGATGAATTTTCCTCAATATTGTTCCTGAATATATGGTTCACATATGAAGCTTATATCTAATCAAATCTTTACTTACTGATGTATCAAGACAATACTGAATGCGTGATAATTTTCCTGTTTGAACATATTCAAAACTGCAAAAAAATAGATCTTTATAAAGATGTGTATTGGAGGAGGGACAGGAGAACTTCCTTTCTCCTCCCTTCCCCACCCCAATCTTTAGAATAAAAAAGATCAACTTAAAGGTGAGTGTACAGCCTGATCTCCCTTTCTAAAATAAACTGCCCTTTACCCCCCACCTCCCTTCTACCTTCTGTCTCCATCCATTCTGCTCTTGGCAGTCATGCCGGGAACGTTCACAATGACTTTTTTGGCCCCAGATTTCTGGACACTGGGCGCCAAGAGACACAGAAGCCAAAGAGTCAAAACGGACTCTCTCCGTCTCTCTCACTTCTGCTCCTCCTGCCCTCTCATCTCTGCCTCCTCGGCGGGTGTTTGTCATCCCCCGCCGAGCCAAACAGACGTGTGTTTACTAGTTTACTGTAGCTGGCCGGGGAGGCTTGTCGGCGTGCAGGCCGGCGCTTTGTCTCTCACACTGTGAAACACAACAGCAGTTAGACTTCTCCCTGACAGCATGCTAATCGTCTGATTTAACTCTCCCATGTTTAATCATGAGGGGAGACGAAGAGAGAGAAAGAACAAGTGAGGGAGAGAGAGATTATGATAATTGCTTCAAAGTTTTTTTGTTTTGTTTTGGATCCCATCTGTACACTTTTAGAGTGAGGTGTCAGTTGTCTGTCTCTTTACATTGCACAAATAAACCTGCAAAAGGCTTTAGTATGATGTTTTTGGCTCTGAAAAATAATATTTCCTATAATACGTTTTAACTTAATCTTACATGAAATGAATGATTGACCACACTTCCATGGCGTCATGATGTCATGCTCAGTCTGGGACGCTAAAATGCATTTAAAATGTCATACTGTTGTGTTTCAGGATCAAATAAGTCTAATCTCCTCCACTACTAAGACACTAAAAAGACAATGGCTTGTAAAAATCTGGATGGACAATGTTTAAAGTAAAAACAGCATTCATTTCAATGCTAACGTTAGCCTCAACCACCTCCCTGCTAACACAATAGTAAGCTTGTAGCACACGATAGAAACGTGTCAGAATTTAAGGCTAAATGTAATCCTGGCTATCTCACAGTTTTGATAACTAAATATGGTTAGACAACAAGCTACACTTAGCGTTTAATCACTTACTACCTCACATTCATTTGTAAGAAATGGAAGTACTAAGCTAGCTATGGTTAGAAAACAGATAATCTTCCCCTTTAACAGCTTCCATGCAAACTAACACGACAGTGTAGTACGACAATGGCACACAATAAGATAGGAAAGGTGTTAATTCCTTGCTTATGGTAATGCTAGCTAGCTCACAATATTGTTAGCTAGATATGGTTACACAGCAGCTATTATTAATATTGAACCAATTCCTAGCTACCCTATAGTAAGCTAGTAGAACACAATGCAAAAGGATAGACATATTCCTGGCTTATGTTACTGGTAACTAGGGTATTTTTAGCCGAACATGATAAGACAACAGATAACCTTAGCATTCAATCACTTTTTTTGCAAATGTTACAGTTTATTTGTAGCACATGATATTGTAGGAAAGGAATTGTAATGCTAGCTGGATAATTCTACAATTCACTTAGCAGACGTTTTTATCCAAAGCGACATACATCAGAGAGTAAGTACAACACAAGCAAGGATCTAGAAAAAAGGGAACAATGTCAGTGAGAGTAAACGACCAGCTTTGAGTCCGATTGGACACACAGGTGCTGACAGGAAGTGACCAGAGGCAAAGCACAACATTGACGGCAGTTCTTGAGAGCTCTAATCAGTATAGAAACCATCTTATAAGTCATCGTTATCAAACTAAAACAATCGTGACAACCATCATCATCATCAATGATATGGAGACCATCATCATTAAGTTAGTAGGTATTCATGAAAGAGCTGGGTCTTTAGCTTTTTCTTAAAGGTGCAGAGGGACTCTGCAGATCGAATGGAGTTTGGAAGTTCATTCCACCACCGAGGGGCGACAGAGGAGAAGAGTCTAGTCAGAGACTTAGGACCCTGTTGTGAAGGTTGGATCAGACGCCTTTCATTGGCAGAGCATATAACAATATTTTTAGCTGGGTTAACACTAAATTCTCGGTTACATTTGTCTGCTAACAGTAAAGTTATAAGACTTGGTTGGATACTTTTGTTGGCCGTACTGACGTGGTTCTTCGTATCAAATTAGTTTGGAATTTAAATATGGCATAATGTACCTTGGGATTTCCCCATTATAGGTGCTTCTCATATATATAACATTATAACAATATTTAGGGTTCCTACACTGAATAGGCCATTAGAGAAAATGGCTGCTGTGAGAATAAAGTAAATACGATATGGATTATTTATCATGAGGATGTTAATGTAGAGGAATGGAGCCTTGACCGGATCTTGTCTCTCACTTGTCTCAAACAGGGTTAGTATTAACTAATGTTAAACAAAGGGTTGGGTTAAAAAATGGGCACATAAATTGGAAAAAAACATCATGTTCGGTGATACATTTTCTGTCGATATTACATCCTATATGGTAACATGATTGTTGGTGATTCTGCAGCATCAGTGTGGGAGTCAGAGGGAGTTTTAATGTGTTGAACATGTGAGATTTACAGACACTACAGTGTGACGGCCGCCACAACAATTCTCTCTCTCTGTGACACAGACAATGGATGGACTGTTCAACCACAGACGTACAAGTGTCCTGGCCATCTGTCTGCATACCCCCACAGTACAAACATTGTGCTACATACACACAGACTACTGCCACCCCCCCCCCCCCCCAAAACACACACACACTCCCCACTGTCATACATGTGCAAACTCATATCATCCTACTTAGTGAGCTGAAACTTTTGAGCGGTTTACTATCTGGTGTTAATATAATTTGCTGAATATGGCCTGCATATTTCACAAGTTAACATTGAGTCAACTCAACTCAGACTAAAAATAGAATGATGACCAAGTAAAAGTGATTCCTCTGCCAGCAATGACATGAAGAGGATCAGCTAAAACCAAATACAGTGAAAACATCTATTGTCTTGTGCTAAAACACAGAACTACAACTAGGGCTTTTATACTCAAACAAAACTCCTGAAAAATTTCTGAAGTTTTCAGAGTGAGCTGCATGTGTGAACACAAACAGCTGAATTTTTCACTCTGACTTTATCCAGAGTTTCTCCTGTCAGTGCCCTAGTATTTTTATTGCATGAAGTCCGAGCATGACATATTTAGGAGATGTCCCCTCAAGCAAGCCCTGTGATTGGTCCACAACCATAGATTATATGCATGCGACAGGTATGATCTCCTTGCAGGAAATGAAACTGCTGATTAATGTTTTCTCTCTCATCATGTTCTTCTCCCCTCTTGATATTGTGATTCGGTTGAACAACACACAGCATGGATATAAAGGCAAATATTCTTATTATAGCATCTTATAGGCTTTCTGTTGCTTCATTTGCAACTTCCGCTTCTTTCTTTTTACGTCATGTCTTTACTCAGGAGACCCCCACCACCCCACCCCATGCAACAGCTCTGAGGCGCATGTGTGAACAACCAGATCAGGAGGACTTCAGGGGCAGTCTGAAATTCTCGTGACATTTTCAGAAGCGCATATGTGAAAACGGCTTTACACACTCACACACAACCACAACCACACACACAAACACACACACACACGCAGATTCAAGTCAAAAGAGACTTTATATAGAGAGTTGGAACAAGGGGTGTGTGTGTTTGTATTGTAACGCGTGTGAGTGCCAGCAGAATAGGATCGGGTCACCATACAGTCTCTTTGACAGATGAGTATTGAAAGGCTCCTGCAGAAGAGAGATTCCTCTGTGTGTGTGTTTGTGTGTGTGTTTGGAAGGGGGTTGAGAGAGAGAGAATACAAAAAGAGAATAAGTATAAATAAATAAAGTCTGCAGCCTTCAGACACATCCTCCTTCTCTGTCTGAGACTTTGCATTGTGTGTGTGTGTGTGTCAGATTGTTCAGTCTGCAGTCTTTTGAATGCTGTTTTCAGTGATGTCACAATACTCTTACTTGCTGTGTCAACAATTGTCACAGTCATCATATCACATTTCTACAATCTGTGTGTAAACAATAAAAAGTTCAGTGAAATCTTTACCTCAAACCTTCTGAGCAGCAACCAGCGAGAAAGAAATAAAAAAATAAAATTAAAAATCACTCCCTTTTAATTTAATTTAAATGGGTCTAATGGAAGGGTACTCTTGCAACAGATGCCTAAAGTTTAGGATTAGAGGTAGAGGGATGTTGCAAGAATTTCCTTCACTCTTAAAATAAACATGAGGCTTCTACAGACATTCACTAACCTCTAAATTTAAACAAGATCATTGTGTCTTTAGGTAGGATTCAGAGAAACTGTCGTCAGGCTGGTTTTAACTGGTTACACATGCAACCTTTTTTGTGAATGCACGTGTTTTGTCTTTATTCAGTGTGTCATACAAAGTCAAAGACAACGCAGCCTGCTAAGCAAAACACACACCTGCATCCAAACTCACAGAGGAGACACTCATGTGACCGTCTGAATGGTGTCACTGCTTTCTTTCTGTCCCTTTCTTTTCTTTCTTTTCTTTTTTCTTTATTGGTCTAGGGGTGACAGGCTGACCTCTATATAATCTGTGTACCATCAGCATACTGTACACAGAGCTGTCCCTGTTTGCAGTATGAGAGACAGTTGGTGGTCACAGTGTAATTCACAGAGAGTGCTGTCACAGTGAAGGAAGCAGAGACACATTCACTGTCTAGCAGATGGCTCATACACGCTGCAGAGTCTGAAAACCATCTATTCCTCACACTCAGACTCCTTGAGGAGCTGCGACTGTTTCAATGCCTGTTTGTTTTTACACAGAGCTGACAGAAAACACATTTTCAGACGTGAAGTTCACTCCAACAGCTCCAGATAATGTGTAGAAGACATACTGTATTTTTGCTGGCCTCATGTTGGAACACAAAATGCTTCCTTATAATAAACACAATTCTTGTTTAAAACTAGGTATTTGAAGGTATTTTAATTATTATCTAAATGTGCATTTGTGCATGCACAGTAATTATTCATTATTATTGACAGACCCAACACACAAATGTGTCAAAATCTTGATTACTTGGTGTAGTGTTAAGCACAGTTTCCACCAAGCAGTTCGGTTCACTTCGGTACACATTTATTGGCGTTTCCACTGTCAAAAGTTGGGAATGGTACCAAATTAACTGATCCATACCGTCCTACATTTTTGGTACCCTTCTATTGGGGTGCAAAGTGTACCGATCTGACCCCAAAGGTTGGAGCTAGACACACTGCAGTCCACTGATTGGTCAACAGAATCTTTACTTCCCTACCTGTTCGACAGCGGTAAAAATGGGACTAACAAAAAACGCACCATGTTTAAAAGTCCTGTTGGATTTGGAGAGAGCAATTTCAAGACTGTTTTTATTGTTTTGTCAGCCCCTGTGTTTGTGCTTTCAGCTGTGACGTGGACTGAACCTTTAAACTTAGCAAAATTGTTCATTAAAAAAAAAAAAAAAAAAATGGTTTCCATACTTGGATACAGATCAATGTATCACTTGCTCTTGAGGTCATGGCTGAACTTTTTACCAAATACCACAAGATTATTTTGAAAAAAATGTTACGATATTTTTCATCAAATACCAAAAAACATCAGTCCGACAGCTGGGACAAAAAAAAACAACCTACTGTCCGAGACCTGGAGCTTTGTAATTGAGACAAAGTTCAGTTTCTATGATCATCTTAAATTGTATCTGACAGATCCGCTCTTGTTCTGTAAAAGACAGCACATAAAAACTATAGAAAGCCATGTCTTGATATTGTTTCCCAATTAAGCAGAACGGCAGTCATTTCTACAGAGACTGTTGCCAACATCTGAAACAACAGCTAGTGTATTTAGCAATTAGCCGCAGTGAGTCCCAATGGGAGAGGGAGGGTCCTGGCAGAGGGAGAAACACTGGGGATGGACCTGGAGACAGAGCCGGGTAGAGACGACTAATTTCCCTCAGGAGGACTCAGATGCACACATGAGCACGGACGCATGAATACAGAATGTATACGCACACACAGACATATGCACACACACACACACACACACACACACACACACACACACACACACACACACACACACACACACACAGACATACACACAGCCCTTTTATTGTCTTTGATAAAATCTCGGGGGAGTTCAGGGTGTGAGCCAGCAGTGTTGACCACTGTGTGTCGTGTATCTCCCGTCTAATGAGGAGGTGCCAGTCCCACCAGTTAATTTAGCACAAGACAATCGCACACTGACTCAAACTGACATTTATAGGCAATTAGGACCTGCCTGAGAAAAGTGTGTGTCTGTGTGCATCTGTGCATGTTTGTGTCTGTGTGTGTGTGTGTGTGTGTGTGTGTGTGTGTGTGTGTGTGGGTTAGGGAAGTGATTAGGTCAACATTTCTATCCGTTTAAATCTCACAGAGCAGCCCTGCAGATAATTTTGTTTGCATACAGATAATGTGGAAACATTATTTTAATTGCATTGTGACTTGTAGACATTCAAATCTGTGGATTTTACGAGATTTGTAACCAGTTAAAGCAACACAAACAGATACATAGAGTAGGTTTGTAAAGGTGTACAGGGAAGTTAGTTTTCTTTACAATCTTTTGGTAAGTTTGTGTTTCATTACTTGGATTACAATATGCAACATGCTGAGTTTAAGTTGTAAGTTTATTATTTTTGGTTCATTCTTGTGAAGTCAACAAGTCAGTTACAGAACAGTTACCCAAAGTCAATTCAACACAATTGCATTTGTTTGAAGAAATGACGTATGCATTATGGAGTTATTGCAGTGTGCACTGACAGGGATGTAAAAATAAACTTAAATCATGATACAATCCATGACATGATACTAGGTTCAAGTTGTAACATTTGACAAGGTTTTCAGATTTTTTATATAGAAATAAAATTGAAGTCAATTTAAGAATAATTATGTTTCTTTTATTTAGATTTTCTGACGATAATGATAAAAAAAATGTTTCTTTACATATATCAGTAATAATCTGTCATTTTAAGGTTTAATATTTACTTTACTTACTTTATAAAAAAACGAATTAAAACTAATCTAAACTTAAATAGATATATGTTTAACACAAGTCGGGAATTAAAAGAATAAATGAAACAGAGGTGCAGTCTGTGTTTCTAGTATTGAAGCATTGAAAATTAAAGCTTTTAAAAGACATTGACATTTCTCTTAACAGCAGACTTTGTATCATTTAATCTACTTTTTTATTTACGTTTATTTACGAACTGACATTAATGTGAACTCAGCCCCTAATCCTCAAAACACCAATGCGCTAAGTAATGTATTTGGCTCTTACAAAAGTTAGTGAAAGGAGGGCTTTAAATCGTCTCTCCAGCATACATTGCTATGTTGTTGGTGTCTCAAGCTTCTTGATGAACAGTTTTACGTGCTGCATCATGTTGGTTGTGCTTTTTGCTGAATTCACAAGTTTCTTGCAATATCTTCACACTGCTTTTGTCACTTGAAACAAGTCAGTGCTTTTGTCACCACAAAATGTGCTCTTGCTACTTTTGTCGAACAGGAGACGTCAAAGCAGATAGCACTGCTGGTTAAAAAAAAAGAGTGTCTTGAATATATATTTTTTTCTCATAGATTTAAATTGTCCATATTTGTATATAGTTTTCATTGTATTGACAGGTATTGTTACATCTCTATTCATTAGTAAACAGTTAGCTGTGGCAGGTTAAACAGTTCAAACAGCATGGATCTTTGAAATGAAGTGAGAATGGTAAAAAAACAACATTCAGCCCCCTGTGGAAAGGTCAATGTTGAAAGACAAGTAAACTGCAGAAGGTTTCAAGAAGTTGAACATCTGTAGGCTATAACTTGAAACTTAACTGCAATGAACATGCAAAAAAAGACGAAAACATTGCTTAGAACATAAAACTCATGTTCAAAAGAACATTAAGTCCTGGGAACATATTAAAAGATATAAAAAAAAGTGTGTCTGTAAGTTAATCAAATCTTTAGCAGGTAAACTGAGGATAACATACTTATTTAAGTAATTTTCCACTCAAAGTGACTCTTTTGTGCATACTCACCTTCCTCCCCTAAATCCGAAAAATGTTTACTTCACTAAAATGTGTGTTCAGTGTCACGGGTTATTACATTTACTTTTGAGTATTTAAAACAGCCAGTGGTTTGTTTTTTCAGTCCTCAGATGAACCCATAGAGTCTCTTACAGCCCGTCAAAGGCCTCCAAACAACTCTGAGCGGCGCAGAAGCTACAGCCTGCAGGATCATATGTGATGTAATGCTGCTTGCATCACACTGTATCTCCCCCAGCTGATGACAGTCAGGCCTGTTTCCCCTGCCAGCACATCCCAGCTGCTATGAGGCAATGTAGTCTGCCAGGCACAATACGGCGTGTCAGCCCCCAACAATGGATGACTTGTGCTCCCTGGATGGCATCATTGTCACAGTTTTTTTTCTTTTTCTGTTTTTAGGAGGGGAGGCTTTGTGAGTTGTTGTTTTTGTTATGTTGTTTTAGCTACATGTCTAGCTAGGTTAGCCTGTTGTTAACCCTTGCATTGTTGCTCAGGAGACAATGGATGCGGTGCGTTATGGTGCACGGCTCATACAGGCTGGATGTGGGTCATGGGAAGACGACAGGATCTGATGGTGCCGTGGGATTGTAGAGAATTTGCACTTTATAGGTTTAAGGATTTTTATGCCAAACCGGGTCAGTAGATTGAAAGACAGTTCACTTAACCAGAGCGACCTTAAAGCAAGACAACAAAACATTTGAAATGACGCAATCATGGTCTCAGAGAAGAAATGAAACGAGGGCTTAAAAACAAAGCCTTGCTCAATTCAACACAGAGATGGAAAGCCCAGCCTTAAATAATTCAGACTGTCCATGAAAATGCTGATTGGAGCATCGTTTGTCCGTTAGCTTATCGGTACTTCAGACAAATTACCAAAAAATACTGGTTCTCAATACCCATCCCTACCAGCAAGAGCTTCTTCGTGGAAGGAACAAAGAAAGTTTGATGGGTTGTGGCTTATATAATTGTTACTTGTGTTTTTAAGGTTGTGCTAATTGTCCCTCTAACAATCTAAGTAACAACCATCTTTCCTCCATAAACAAGTGTCTCTTAATGACACCAGTGATGCCTCAGGCCAAAATGTTTACAGTCTTTTCTCCTAAATGATTCATTAAAACTTGAGAGAAATGGTCCCAGGAGAGTGGATTTGAACTCTTCAGGGGTTAAAGCAAAATCACAACTTGGTCTCCAAACACAATATAGATTGTGTTGAAAAAGGTGCAGTAAACATATGAAAATACTGAGAACTATATTTCACTGAATTATGGATTAAGACCATTAGAAAGTTTTTCATCGCTTTTACATTCAGTTTATTGGAGGCGGGGCCAAGTGTAGGGCTCAATGTAACTCAGAGGTTCCTTATCATAATCTGGCCCCCTAATGCTACAAAGATATTAACGCAATGAGCGCTATTGCATCTTTGTGTTTTTTTTTAAGCTCGATAGCAGATAACTAGAAGTTACAACACAACTGTCTGCAGTTTGGTTTTCTAGCTATGCTTTCATAATAATCAGTAATAGACTAATGTTACACATTGCTAAACCAACTTGCATAAATGGGAAGAAGATGTACCATTCTGTGTAGAGAATTCAGGGTTAGAAATTAGCCACCTGCTACCAGCCAAATGCGGCTATTTTGGTGCAGTGTCAGGGGAATTTGCGGATCCTACCAGCCACAGAGTGGGTCAATAAAGGTGGAGTTACAGAGTAATTTGAGACATAAAACAACCTAGATTGAATCCTGGTGTTCTGTTTGTTCTGCCCTAAGCAGCTCCAGAGTCCATTCTCTGACCACAGGGTACCACCTCCTCCTCTTGTCAGAACAGTTTGATGTGTTCAGCGATAGGTTATGTGCGGGCATTGACTGGTTTGACTTGAATGCTCAGCACAGCAGGGACTAACATCTCCATTACACCTGGTCTACCAGGTAATGATACAAGGTTGATGCTTCTTCACTCATTCTTTAATTGATCCGGAGCATTGGTCTCAGAAATTAACATTATGATTCCCCAGGATGTAAAAAGTTCTTCACAGGCCAGACGCCCACTGAGATTGGAGGTAAAGTCAGCAGGAGAATCGGAGACAACAGCAGATGTTAAGAGAAACTAAAGCTGTTTCCACACATGCACTCCTGATCATTTCTAGAAATTTCAGGAAAGCCTTCCCCCGGAAACGTTGAGTCACATATTCACATAAGTTACTCACAGCCAGAGGTTAACCAAATATTTTATGTCTGGCAAAAGTTTTTGAACAATGATGGAAACATCCAAAAGTTGTCTGTCATTTGGACCGATTACGGATAGGAGGGCAGTTGTGTTTCATGACACTCTCGCAGTCAAACGCACAAAACCTTTTTCATTTTGCGCCCCAAAGTGAGGTGATTAAATCCATCAAAAAAAGCATGTGGCCGATATCACTGACTTGGACACCATAGGTTACTCAACGCCTTTTGCTATCCAGGTGCTGACAGTGCGCTGACGAGCTATGGGCTGGAGGTCTTGGGGCGCGTCTGTGAACACTATGGGTTGGTCACACACTGAAGCCACCCATCTGGTGCAGCAGGGACGACATGCTGCAGGATTTCCTCCCGCTGAAGTCGGTGCTGGCAGGGTCCAGAAATCCCACATTCAGAGTCATGCTGACATCTGGGAGAAATGTTTCCTGACTACAAAACTCTGGCTGAGGTGTCAGCAGAGCGGGGTTTCAGCCTTCAGAATAAAATTACAGCCATGAAGTCGTCTGTCTGACGCAAAGACACCAAATCCGATGACAATCGCCCTTGATGTGTTTGATAAGACCAAAGTGAGCACCAAGTTTGATCTGGCTAGGTATGCGTGTGTGTGTGGGTGTGCGTGTGTGTGTTGGGGGGTTATTCAAATTAAAAACGAATAATTGCCAGTAACTATCGAAGAGTAATTATCTTTGAAATGCACATCGCTAATTTGAATAAGGATCAATAAAGTATTTATAAGTCTTAGAATCAAATCTTCAAATCGATCTTCAAATGCAAAACTTTGGACCTGAACTAAAACAGAAGTGTAGAAACTAAACCCACATATTTGAAGCTCTGTTATTCTTCTTACAGTTCTTCAAAATTAAACTATGTGGTTTGTGTCAACGGACGGACATTCTTTTTGGAGGACAATCTCAAGTGTCCTTCATAAATCCTACGTCCCAGAATACAAAAGGCAACACATTATTTTTTTGGTGATGAGGACACACTCACAAAGTCTGGTCAAAAATTCATATTCACACCTACACCTAACACCTGCCCCACTACACTCCATCAAACAAACAGTGAGACTAAATATAAATTTGGACCTAGCCCAGCTCAGATCCTGGATCAGGTCTCAGTTACCTGACACTGAGCAGACCACCCTTAAAGAAGAATGAATGCCCTTTCTTATTCTGTCAACCTCACACTTTTGTTGTCACAAAGTATCTCCTGCTCTGCCTCCCCCTCTTCCTCCCTCCTGCTCTGCTGTTGTAGAGTTAAAGTCATAATCCCTCCTCCCCTCCCTCACCCCTCCGTCTCACCTTGTCCCCTGAGCTTCGCCTGTCCTCATTAGCGGATATTTTTCCCATGTTTGTTAATTGTGTCCTGCTTTTTGTACCACCTGCCCCTCCCCCCCCCCCCACATTTTCTTTCCCTTCTCTTCTTGCTCCCCTCTCTCTCACCCTCTCCCTCTCTCCCACCTCCCCTGCTCATCTGTGCTCTCTAACAGCCACTAATTGTCATCATAAGGATGCGTTCGCTGTCACAACTGGAGAACAGACTGCAGACCGACAGTGTGCAGCCTGGCTCCTGTGGCCCCTGGAGGCCTCTGCTCTGGTGCCTGGGGGCCTGAGGACCTTGGCAGGCAGGAAACCTCACTGTGCAAGTGTAGCTAATGAAGATTTTACCTGGCTCCACAAAAGCAAACTGAGAATCAAATGTAAACGGGTGGAGGGGTTGGTACGATAGGCTCCTAACTTATATGAATAACAACAGAGTAGTACAGTAACAAGAGAATAAACACACAATAACTCCCGCTGCTGAGGCTTTCGTCACTCAGACTGTCGACACTGCGTCACTGTCCTTCAGTCATTCTCTTTTCCCATTGTTTTTCTGCACATTTGTGAACTTAAATCATGTAGCTTCAGAACAGCAAAAATCAATAATAACTAAAGTTTGGAGGAAGTTTTTACAACTCAATCTTCAACCAATTAATCAACATATAGTTCAAAACTTCTGTCTGTTTGTTTCTCTTCACTGTTTTTGCTTTTACACTTTTGGAATTTGATTTTTATCTTACTTTGTTTTTCACATACTGTATGGAAAAACACGGTGCCACAGTTAAACAACATGTATTATATGCATTATCTGTTTGTTTTGTATTTTTGATATGTTTGATTTTATTTTATTTGATATGTCTGAAATAAATTTAATCAATTCAATTCAATTCAAAGAGAAGTTTAGTGAAATGTGAACACTCAAAAGAGGGCTGCTCGATTATTGCAAAAAAACTTATCATGATTATTGTTGATTGATTTTGAGATCATGATTATTTAACAAGATTACTCAAAGATTTTACAACATCTGCATTGAATAGTTTCACTTTATTTTATTTTTTTAAAAAAGCATAATGATCATCAGTAAGATAACAAACGTCTTATTTTAGTTATTTTTCACTGAAATACTAAGATCATAAAATATTGTGTGTGTCCTTGAAGGGGCTAAACTAGTTGACTCAAAAACAAATGTTAATACAGCTTAAATATTCTCTTAGTTTGTGTCAGGTTTGACAGGTGAACATTTGAGATTTCTTTAAACTTCAGTGAATGAGTGAGCGCACTGCAGTTTGGTGTTTGTGTCTATATGCAGGCAGTCGTGTGCATCCATACATGCACATGTTAAGTGTGTCTGTGTGTTTGTGTGCAAGTGGGAATTCGTGCTTTGTGGCATGTGTGCCCTCAGCATGGGGCCGTGGTGGGCCCCGTGCCGGCCAGCTGGAGGCTCAATCTGTTGAGGGGGTCCGCTGCTCAGTGGTGGGAGGTCGGCCGGACCCTCAACGACGGCCCGACCGTTTGCCCCAGTCTCCCCTCTGACCAGGACGGGCAGCTTGGCAGGACCAGCCAGGGATGACAGCACAACCCAACCCACAAGACACCGCTGCGGAGGAGGAGGAGGAGGAGGAGGAGGAGGAGGAGGTAGGAGAGGAAGTGGATGTGGTGGCAACTTTAAGGAGGGAGAGAGAGAGAGACTGCTCACAGCAAGGCAGCTAAACAGCAGCAGAGCAAAACCCAGGCACACTGCCAACTGCAGAGAGAAGCAGATTAAGAGACAGAGAGGCAGAGAAAAGTTTTAACTTGGACTGATGAAGGAGGGAGGAGAGAGAGAAAGGAAGGTGAAGAGGAAATGGGAGAGAATGAGGTAACAGAAACACAAGAGATAGAGAGGGAGTGAAGAGGAGAGGTTTGGAGAAAGAGAAAGAACGAAGCTGAGGAAAGAAATTTTCCTTTTTTTATTGGACGGATTTTAAAGGCTGTTATTAAGTTCTAGTAAATTGACTGATCATGCCTGGTGTGTATGCCAACTTCAACTTCAACAAACTTAAATTTTCCGTTATCATCATTTTTTGATTAACAAGCCACGTCTGTACCACGATAAACGTACACACCCAAACTACTGATGGGTAAACAAACTTAAGAACACTAACCTAACGCCTTTCCCCTAAACTTCATCTGTATGATTTTGTTGTGTAGGCATGTGTTTGTGTGTGTGTTTGTGTGTGTGTGTGTGTGTGTGTGTGTGTGTGTGTGTGTGTGTTTTGGTCCTTTGAGTGTTTTTCTTCACCAGCCTGCTTCTCTGCTCTCCCTGACAGTTTGATGCAGGGCACCAGGGTTACATCTGAGGGAGTGTTTTTAGCGGTCACCAGTCTACAGAGGGGACGCTAGCTGGCACCATCTGGTCATGAGATCCAACGTTTATCTGGCACAGTCTTGGCCAATGTCCATACCTGCTTGTTCCACACACAGTACACACACACACACACACACACACACACACACACACACACACACACACACACACTTTCTGGGGGTCAAGCTACCCTAAACGACAGGCTGAGAGCAGATGTCCGTCAACCCTCCCAGTCCAGTTAATTAAGCAGCATAACAAACAGCAAAGAGACAACACACACACACACACACACACACACACACACACACACACACACACACACACACACACACACACACACACACACACAGACACTCATAAGCATACTGTACTGTAAATTTTTTTCTAAAATTCAAACTAAAAAAGAAGACTAGGATTGCCAAAAAGGGAGAAAGTGTGGTTATGTGCATGTGTACTGAGCTCAGTATATCTTAGTGTTATTATAGGTGGCCTATCTTATATTAACTTGTTGTATGACAAGAGACAGCTGCTCTGAATACTCCGATAGCCGCAATTCAGACATATTATTTTTTTTATTTTTTGAAGGTTTTATTTGGGTTTAATTTTGTATGCCTTTCTTAGTGAGATGGGACAGTGGATAGAGTCAGAAACCAGGGAGGGAGAGAGTGGGCAATGACACGCGGGACAGAAGCCACGGGTCAGAAGCCACGGGTCAGATTCAAACCTGGTCCGCCTCCTGGAGGACTACAGCCTCCGTACATGGGGCACGCGCTCTAACCACTACGCCACCGCCGCCCCAGAAGTGTTCAGATTCAATGGTTAAAACTTCAAAAGATTGTGCTTTATTTTTTATACTGAGCTACTGTCTGCTTTTTATCAAACACCAGCTGGCCGAACACGTTTAGGTTTTAATTTAGAAATTCACTGGTCAGTTTCCACATAGGAGTGTTTCCATCACCTGAATGATGTAGGTGGCAGCAAGTTTTGATTTTTATCAGTCTGAATATTTTCATTGTCATTGTAAGCTCAGCATACAACAAAATTAGAATCTGTTTGGTAGCAAACAACAAAATCATACGATATGCAATAAAACAAATCAAGATAACAGCTGTGGATAAAAACACTAAAAGGTCCATGAGTATCACGATATATTGATACATAAATGAAATATAAAAAAGGATTGTAGTCCGAGAGAAAATAAATAAATGCTATTTGTTTTAAATGAACAGAATTTCATGTGTTCTTAGATACTGATGTAAATTAAAGATATTGCTATAAAGTATGCCTGATTTCCTGTTCATTGGTTTCCCCAAACTGAGATTAAATGAAGTCTCATAAAACTGTCCTGCAGTAAATCCAGCCTTCATGAAGGTTTAAATCTATACAGCACTACAAAATCTGTTGTAGTGCTGTATTGAACCAACTCTTAAGTTTGGAGTCCTGAACGATAGGAGAAAAATATTAAACATGCTTTGGCATAGTTCAATATTGCACTTATGTTGTGAAGTGTGATATATAAAAATGCAAAACTCGTAAAAACAATATCTCAACGTTTCCAAGTCTATCTGCTGTTCACAATACCTGTTTGCCACACGTCACTCCTGAATCCAAATAAATACCAACACATTACACTGAATTGGCACCGATTAATGTAAGGGTAAAGTATGAATATAACGTTCAGGCATCCATTTAACAAGGTCACATGTACACATGTTGAGTGGTAAGGTATTGCTTCTTTTTTTTTTCATTTATTGTGATCAAGTCTAGATTTTGTGTTGTGATGTTCTTTGTGAATCCTCAAATGCCATTTTGTTAAATTGATGTTTGCTGTGCTGCTGAACATGTATTAGAATAAACAAACTACATTCATTTTAGCTGTATGTTCCTAAAAACATGGCAACTGTCTGTATTTTCATCTCTGTCATTTAGACATCTGTTTATTGTGCACTCAATCATAAGCGGGCAATGGTGCAACTTTTAGACCAAGTGAACCACATTCTGACCTCATCTGGTGTTTTATGAAAATGAAAGTGGCACCACTGCCTGCTTATTTAAGAAAATGCAATCCAGATGCAAACTGAAGGATAAGAAATAAGAGTTCTTATGATACACTCTCTGTCTGGACACATGTTTGTCTCATTAGCAACATTACCCAGCTTTGATGTGTGTGTCGTTGGGCTGGCAGCCTCTGTGGGGGACTGTGGCATCATATCAGTTCTGCTGAAGGACCTCAGTGTTTCGGCCTCTTTTGTCATCCCGGCAGGCAGTGGGGTGAAGTCAGTGATTGTGTGATCCGATGAAGCGTGCTGTTTTACCAGAGACTTCAGCCTTGCTCATGAAGCTGACATCACCACATTGCCTCAGTTTAGAGCTGCATGATGATGAACAGCAGGTCACTGAGGACGGGGGGGGGGACGACCCAAAAATCTATGCAGAGCCTGGGTTATTTAAAATCAAAGAACCCTTCTGTTATTGTAAGATTTATTTTAAATTAAAATTTCTTCTGTGTAACAAATGAAGAATAAATACATTGGGGGGGTCTTAAATCTGTAACTATAAAAGCAGAGCAACAGAGCATACTCGAGCACGAAGTCAGACTTCAATCACAAAAACAAGGACTTCAGACTAGACCTCATGTGATTCTCTGATGTTTCATTGATATCAAACTTTATATTTGACATGAAATGGAAAAAAAACTGTACCTGACATTCAGAGTAACAATCTGTTACAGTTGATATACTTTGATTTACTGTGACAACAATGACATTGCAAGCATTTACAGCCTGTTAAGCAGATGCTAGCAAAGGCGGTGTACTCGATTAGTTGCAACATAACTGGAATCTTTTAGTCCTTTAGACCTCAAAACACGTCCAATTTAAGTTGTCCAGGTTTTTTAATTCTACTTTGCCCCTATGGAACAGCAGTAGGTCGATTTTTGTTTAGGCCTGTGTACTAAAAGAAAAGAAAAACTATTAAGAGCAGTAATTTTAAAAAATCGGCAACCCCATTATTCTTTTATCTAGAAACGTCTGCATCTTTGTACATTTTTATCATCTGGATATAAAAATGGAAATCAATGAAGAGCAAATCTTATCCTAGAAAATGGTCTAAAAACTCAACAACTGGCATGTATGGGAGTTTACTTAGAAAGTCATTGTTTCAATTGCAGAGTCAAATCACTGGAGGGAAACTGCAGGTTTCTGTCAGCTACAGTGGATGTGTGGAGGGTCAAATGAGGAAGTATTGACATCTTCCAGGTTTCAGTCTGAAACCAAAAGCTCCCTGTGGTTAACTCAAATATCTGTCTCAGTGGTGCAACATGATTTCACACCTGCACACTGGCTTATCCGAACGTTTGGCTGTAAAGCCGTCATCGAAGCCTGGTTCATGAAGTGGAACTCTTGTGCCCTCTGCTGGTCAGAGGCTAGAACCTGTGCTTGTACTGGCATGATGAAAGGGGTGCCATTAATCCTTAAAGGAACTGGATGATAAAGATTGATGGATCTGTAAGCTATGCCACTTAATTGCGAATATAACCTACAAGACCAGTTAAAGAGTAGACAGGGAGTGTATGAATCACAACATTTTCAGTGATGAATGAATCATTAACGTTCCACAAATGATTTGAACAAAGCTTTTTCTGTATTAAGGGGACATATGTCTGAAAATTAACATTTGCAGTTATTCCAATATATTATTCAACATACTTTTTCACATATTTGAGCCTAAACTTGCATAGTTCTGTAAACACAACAGATCTGAAAATAACAGTCCTCTTTCACTAAGTCACATTGTTTTAACTTTATTTGATCAATTGTATTTTGATGAATATATTGCTAATAGCCATCTCGGTTTTTTGTATTGCCTCTTTTGTTTTGTCATTTTGCTAACTGCTGTTAATGGGGGAGCAAATTAGTTTAACCTCTTATCTCATCCTAACTCTAACTGTGACAAACTATCATTTTCTGTATTATTCAAGGCAAATGAGAGAGTTCTGCTAAGACCAAGCCGGTCAAAACAGACTCTCTGTTGTGTGTTGCCTCTCCTCTTTATTCACAACAGCACAGTACAAAACGAATCACAGAAAAACACGTTATACCCATTCCAAAGAGGAGCTTTATGAAACATTATGAAAGTAAGAAAATAGATGTGGTATGAAAGGAAACAAAAGCTTAGGGACTTGTTTTTGGGGCATCCTGCATGATGTTGTTGGTGATTTTGTTTTTTTGATGTTTCACAGCATTGTATGTGGCATTCTGCACAATCGACTGAGTCCTGAAGAGCAAGCCATTTAGTGATCACAGCCAAACAGCTCCATGGAGACCTTGTGCTGCTCAGGAATTAATCTGCCAGTGCTCAACATCATGGGGCTTTCAAAGTGGTAGAAGTGGTTGCCAACAACAACCTTAATTCCTCCGCGGTGGCACATGGCAGCATCGACCCTCTTAAAGGTAGAAATGGGACGCTCATGGGTTACAGCATGAGGGGTTGCTTTCATATCCACATCAAATATAGTCTGACCTGGATGAGAGCAAGAAAGAGATGAGAGAGAGTCCTGTACTATATATGTGTATTTCTTTGTTGCAGAGAAATGTAAAACATCTATCAGTTACTCTTTGACCTTGTCTTTTGTGAATAAACTGAAGTAGTTTACTGGCAAGTGGTAATTAGATGATTTGCATATCATAAGAAATTTAGGTCAGGTTGAAAAGTGACACATTTTAGAACCAATGGTTACATGCAGGGAGGCAACAAATGCTTGACATTGTTATTGATTAATCTTAAGATAAGATGACAATAACCTGATCAATCTTTAAATCAAAAAAATGTCCAAAATAATGTGTGTAAGCTTCTCTGTGGTAGCCACAACTCAGTGAGAGGTACACCGTACTTCATCATCTTTCTAAAATTTCTCAAAATAAACTTCATGCTTTATTAAAGTAGTCTTGAAGTTGTCGCCCCCTGCTGGCTATTATAAAGAATGTAGGTTCAAGGCACTTGGCTTCACTTGTCAGACCCAGAGGCTACATCCAACCTTTGCACTCGTGTCTATAGTAAAAAAAACTTGACCTCACTGTAGAATTAAATAAAGAGCCAGAAGAGTATGAAAGTTTGTAGGGTAGAGGACCTTGAAGGCTTGTGCACAAGTTCATGGTAATCTGTTCACAAGTAGTGATCAAATTATGAAAAACAATGTCACATGCGAATTAATACAAATATGACATCATTTCCAATTAAGTGTCTATAATGCATGAGGCTAGTGCTGTGGGACACTAAGCCTTGTGTATCATTACAGATGATGTCTGTGTCTTCACCTTTGATGATGTAAGCAGTGTCACCCTCGCAGATAAAGGCGGCATCAACGGGACCTTCGATGCCCAGCTCCTCCTTCACAGGCTTGGGGTAACCGTCCAGGTGAGTGTGGGGCTCACCCACTTTGTAAACAAAAACGTGTTCATCCTTGAAGGGGGAAGAAAAGAACTATGTGTTTAAACCTTGATAAAAAGTGATGATATTGAGCAATATCATGCATGTGTGTTTAACTGTGTAGTTTTACCTTGATCATGTATAAGTGATTCTCATAAGAGAAAACAGCGTCCACCTCGCTGTGCAGCTCCTTGAAAGCGTTCTCGATGGTGTCAGCCTTCAGTGTGTCATTGCCCTCATCTTGACGGAGGAAGTGATGGCCTTTAAGACAAAAAAAATCACTTAATGCAGGTTGAAACACTGTGATAGTAAAATTAACACAGTGAGGTCAAGGGTTTGACAAAAAATTAATCTTTTTTTTTTGTCTGGCTATGTAGTTAGGACAACGGCAGAAGACCTGAGGATTTGAAACCTTTTTTTACACACTAATTAAACAACCTGAGACAGTAAGGCCTCAAAATGGACCCAAGAAAATGTTAATCAAAGCACTGTCAAAAAGCTCAATAAATGTGACTACTTGCACGTCTAAAGCAATAATTAAGTAAATGTCATTGGTTTGTCCCTTCACAAGTGGAGAGGTTTTGGATCAACGACTTGTTCAACTCACTGTTCACTGAGAAGTTGTTCAAACTTGTTGCCTCATGTTAGATCTTACCTCTGAAGGCATACATGTTTCCAGCGTCGTCAGCGGTTATTGCATCCAGGTGAACACGGCTGCAGCGCTCCCTCTCAACGTGGTCGCTCTCGTCACCTAAACAAGCAAGCGTAGTGTTCATTTAAAACATACATTATCAGCTTGGTCAATGCGTCCAAACATGAGTATTTTTTCTTTCTTTTATAGTTTATTTAGACAAAAACACTTCAAATATGCTTCTAAAACAAAACAGACTGTTCCTGGAAACACAGAGGGTTCTGAGTTTACTTTTAACTCCATTTGAATGTGCTGGGGAAATATCTGCAGTGAAATCTGCAGATCGCTCTACAGCCAAAGACAGATTCTCTTTAAAGATAATCACTGGAAGCTTTCAGAGTTTTTAGAAATGGCAGATAATGGGAGGATTGAGAGGTACACTGAAATCTCTTTTTGAACACTTTCTCAATTCTCTACACAGTAAATAAAGACTTTTATTTTGTTAAGATCAGGAGGATGTAAGGTTAAGCTTTGACAAACAAAAGGATTCTTATATTTATTGGAGAAAGGAAAGGACCCAATAAAGAGAAAACTTAGTCTCATCAGTTTTTCTAATCTCCTTATCTGACATCAAGTTGATTGGGATTTTTGTAATGATTTAAAACAACTATTACAGTCTTTAATAAAGAATATATTCTTCACTTACCGAACTCGGAGCATCTCATGAAGTAGTCACGGGCATCTTTGGGGTATTTTCCGTGCACGTCTCCGGTCTTTGGGTCAAACTTGGAGAACATGTGTCCGTGGAAGCAGTAATAGTGCTCCATGAAGCGGAAGGCAGATGTGCATTTGGGCATGGTCTTGAACTCTTTCATATCTACACCTTTAGTGCTGACGTTGTAGTGGTAGATGTCGTCTCCTGCAGAAAAAAGCCACAGAAGATGTCATTTGAAGTCATTCTGGGATGGCTTAAGAAGCTAAAATAGAACTGTGAGGGGATGAGAAATACAATTAAAATGATGATTCTGATCACAGGATAAAGTGTTAGAGTCAACATGAAGAAGAGGATCTTTAAGATTCCTGCCGAACCTTGAAACTGATCTGATTTATTTTAAGAGCCAAAAATGGTAAGAAATCGGTTTATATGTGCTTCAAGTGATTTTGGTATTTGAATGAAAACATGCAGGTTATAAGTGGACACTAACCCTTGAAGAAGATGACAGAATCTTCATCACACTCTGGTTTGGGACACTCCACGGCAGCGTCCAGGTGATCGGGAATACCAGGGAACACCTCAGAGATGTTCTTGGGGTATCCTTCCTCCAGCTTGTGTTGGTAATAGCTGAACACCTTGTGGTCCTGTGTTAAGATAAATCAATCCATAAATCAATCAAACTTTATTTATATAACACCTTTCAGACAAATTCAATTGCAGTTCAAACTGATTTACCAAATTGCAGAAAAAGTGATTGACCAAAGAGTAGTTTGAAAAAATCAATTAAGTCCCACTATAAAAGCTAAAGAACTGGACCGTACCAAGAAGAAGAACATGTGGTCGTGGTCGGCGAGGTTGTCCTCATAGTGCATGCGGAAAGCGGCGTCGACATGGCCCAGGTGGTGATGGTCATCCAGCTCAGTGAAGGACTCATTGGAGAGCTCTGCTTTGCCATGGAAGCCTTTGAACAGATGGTCACCTGGACAGAAACACAGGAGACATCCTTTAGACTGAGTAATGCAGTTTTCTTCTACAATTTCAGAGTTAAAAGTAATGTAAAGGTTGAGGTTTTACAGAAAGTAACACACAGGAAGCAACATCCTCCTCCTACCTTTGAAAAAGTATGGGATTCCTTCCTCATTGACTGCAACAGCATCCATCTCCAGGCCTTGACAACGGTCAAGGACAGCTTCAAAATGTGAACAAAGTTTGAACATTAAAAATGAAAAATGTAGCAATGAAAAGATGTCAAACTTATGGTGTCAATTTTGCTGTGGAAGCTTTTCTTTAACTCACGTATTGCATGTTCAAGTACAAGTTCTTCAGGCCTGATAAAAAGGACAGAAAAAGAAAAAGAATTCTTATTTAAGATCTTCTGCTCCTTTTGCAAAGTGAAAGATGCTTCACATTAAGGATTTCAGATGGAATTCATGAAAAAAAAAACATTAAAAATCTTAGTAATGTTCAAAAAGTGTTATCAAAACAATCATTATTTGAGTTGACAAAAAAATTAGCACATCGTATCCATGTTTTTACTGAAAAAAGTCAAACCAACAGCTGCTTAAGACTACTTACGCATCAGCCAATGCTAGAGCGAGGCCGAGGCTGAGGCAAAGGATGTGTGCAAGCAGCTTCATGGTGAACAGTCTTCTGGGCCAGGAGAGGCCTGTGCAGACAGCAGTGCTGGGCAAAAAGGTAACCTGGCAGCTGCTGCTCAAGCATTTTATATTGTAGTCCGGTTTACGTGCACAAAAGACACGTTGGGTACCAGAGGAGGAGGAGGAGGAGGAGGGGACAATGTGTGGGCGTACTTATTATCAAGGACTCCCACGATGTGTAATGTGCACCAGAGAGCTCTCCCCTATCATCCCACTGCTCGGCCCAGCTACCAGGAGAGTGAGTCCTTTTACAGCAGAGTTTCAGAGAATTCAGAGCGCTCGCATTTCACCAAAGAAATCAAATCAATAGACGTGTTCCTCATGCGCCTCGGACAGGTCCACATCAATGCATTCTTCATGTAGTTGTCATGCAAAAGCACTTTGTTTTGAAGGCAGCAGCTATTAAAGCAATATTGATTTTAATTGTGGACTTTGCAGTTGGCTAATGTTAACATCTGGTGACACATTATTAATCTTTGATGGATGTGATTCATTATAGCATCAAATATATCTGTGGCAAATGTATGCTGTAAGAAGTTGCCTGGTTTCATTTCGTTCTTCAATGAGGTCAAACAAATAGCTGGTGGCTGGGAGATAATGTTGGTTACAGTCAAATGAGGGGGGTTTAAAGACAACTCTCCCATTTAATGAAGTTTAGGACCCATTTAAATACAATATGTACATCTTTCTCTGTTTTAATGTTGAAAAAAGATAGTAAAAAGCATTTTTTTTGCTATATCTTTCAAAGTTCTGCCTTTTATGTAATTCTTATCTCTGGAACATTCTCGACATCTGCCGAGCTGACCAAAGTTGGCTCAGCATCTCAGAGCTGGTCCAACTCTGAGAGGTAACTAACCCGGTGCACAAACAAAAATAAACAAAAACTGCTGACCACTGCACTTTGTAGGCCTAAAAGTGCTGAGTTGCATAATGTTTGGAAGTGGAACATTAACAGAGAGGAGTGAGATTTCAACATTCAATGTAATGCTTCGTAACAATACGTGCTCAACTGTGAAGAGGCCCATGTACATCAATGTACATTTATTAACATTTTTCTGTGTTTGATCTATATGGGCAAACATATATAAAATATCAACAATAGAAGTCTTTGGAATTGTTGAAAACAGTGCTAAAAATATTGGAAAAACTGACATTGTGCTAATTTTACTTTCTGCCGTTTATAACATATATCACGATTTCTTTTAAAAGAAATTAAAGCAGATAAATGCAGTGGGTTTTTATGTACATCAATTAAACTTCCAATCATAGAGTTAGACGTTTTATTTTGTGTCTTGAAGTTATTTTCTGATTGGTCAGGAGTGATTACATTCATCACTCTTGTCCAGTGATGTTGAGTCCAACAGTGAACAGTCTGTTGGTGCTTTTAAGATAATATGCAGACAATCGGAGTAGGTGGGAGCTTTCAGCACTATCTCAAAGTAGGAAAGATGATGTATCCTTGATAAATTGTCTGTCTTTTACCTGGGTCAGCAGTGTTTCCACTAGGTTTACAGCGCTTGGGGGGGTGGGGACAAGCCGACAAGCCGACAAGCCAACAAGCTCACATGTCGACACGGCGACACGACGTCACAAACACTTGAAGGAATCTTGGTGTTCATGTGTTGCTTTTAATGACAGCCGTCCTTTTCTATCGGAAAGGTATCTTTAAATGACTTCTTTCCCTGATTTCCGACTCTATCCACTATCATATCTCTACAATAAAGGCACAAAAAGCCCAAAAATAAATCTTAAAATAAATAAATAAATCTAAAAATTTAAAAAAATAAAAAAAATTACTTGACCTTCCCTAATATAATGGTAGGAGAAACACTGGTCAGAGTTTAGTCTCTGTCCTTCACTAGTTGCCCCCTCTGTCCGATCAAAAGAACCCTCTGTCCCACAAACAGAACCATCTGTCCCACAAACAGAACCATCTGTCCTGATGCTGGCCAAAGTAAAACAAACTCGTTCAGACTTTTCTGACTGGGGCCCAACTTTATGCAGTGGTGGCATTAAGTTTGATGATAAAACATCATGATATATTTACCCTCCCTGTCCCCATGAATCATATCTACATCTAACATTAAAGTAACTGACTGTTAAAAAAAAAAAAGTATTTGTTTTGATGAAGTCAGGGGAAATGTGTTTCCCACACCCATTCAACTCCGTCTCTGTTTCTGCCTGTGGCATAGGAGGATGATGTTCCCATTTCACATCCTGCCAACAAATCTCTGACAAACCTTGGTGTATTTCCAACGAGGAAAGGATCCATCAAACAGCATGCACTGAACAACCTAAAACACTTTTGGTGATGAGAGCAACAAATTAAGGCAGAAACCAGGGTCGACCAAAATAAACCCGAAGCAAACAGAAGAGTAAATAACCAGATTTAACATCGCTATCTCTTTTTTGCCTGAAGTGGATTCATCTTCAAGTATTTAAAGCTCCTGTAAGGAACTTTCATATCGTGTACATCTTGGCGCTCCCTTTGGACAAAGCAAGACATTGCTGCTGGTGGTAACAGTCATTGAAAAATACAATAAAGAATAGATAATAGAAAAAGATTAACCTTCTTGTGGATGATCTGGTTTACTCTTATAGGCTATAAAGGAAGCTCAGTATTTATTTCAGTCTGTTCCTTAACAAGTTGTGATTCCACACGTCTTTCTTGTGCAGATCTTTTTGTTTTATTTTCACATAAACTTAGGTATAACAGTTCACATCCCTTAAAGGCATCCGGTTCAATCTCCAGTGTGGTTGAAATTGGTGGTGCAGAGGTGGTGTAGAGCCTGAAGATAAAAGTTTGACTTTCCTCAATCTACCTTTTCACTCCACCTGTTGGAGACTTGTTAAGGTAGGCAACTTTGCCAGCCCTTCCTACCAGGATGACTGAATAACCTTGCTCTAAAAAAGGTTGATATTCTGCAGTATAGTTCAAATATTAAAGCCTACAAGGCTTGAGCCATTAAAAACCAATGGCAAAGATTTTTAATAACAAAAATATACATTTTAAAAAATGATTCACTGAATTTACCCCGCAGGCAAAGAAAACTCTCCTGCTCACACACACACACACACACACACACACACACACACACACACACACACACACACATACATACGCACAAGGATTATGAGATAGCTGGTAATTTATGGCGATGAAACGGTTGAGTCAGAGAAACTAAATCTGCTCCGAAAGCTGCCGGGGACAGATTTATAACAGCAGGACATGTGGAGAGCAAGCACAGACAAAAGCATGTCAGCAGCTCTCATTAAACTCAGGTTTTGAGACTTTAAATGTTTTTTAATAATGAGCTCAACCTTGGTGACAAGGGTTTTTTTTTTTTCTGTCTGATCTCTGAGCTCAGCTGAGCCCAGATAATTGGCCTTCATTACTGTTGACATTCATGAACAAACAAAAGTCTAAATAGCAAAGGTTACCTCTGCCAAAAATGGGCAATTGAGGTTCTCTTCTGTTCAGGAATCAATAGTGTAAATAGTTACACTGCGATTATGACTAGACAAGATATTTCAAAATCAAGAGACAATACTAGTTCAATAAAGTCTAAAATGAACTAATTGAAAAGAAAAAATATAATAACTTTTTTTCCCTAATATTTGTTATTTTGTATTTTTTTATTCTTAGCTTGCACTGTGGTTCGGAGAGAAACGTTTTTTCAATTTTTCTGTATGTCCAGCACGTATGAAAAATTGACAATAAAGATGACTTTGACTTTTTTTTTAAACTACAAGGACAAAGAATGAAGCAGAACTCAAGCAGATGGAAAGCAGTTTGGTGTTGCTCAAAAGGCTGAAAAACAGCTTCATATCCGGCAGGTTGAGAGAAAGTCTAAAAACGAGCTACCAATTAGTTCACTACTGACAGTGTGTCTAATCATTTGCTTTTCAATCTCATGGCTTTAATTAAGTTGACAGAGCAGGCAATTAATCCTGCTCAAAAATGGACTTCTGCCTTTTTTTTTGCTGCACAAAGTTATCAAATACTACGAAATACGGCTCATTCGTGACCAGATAGTGACTCTGTGTTCGGAGGTCAATCTCCTCTTCATCGGCTGTTTTTGTTGGTTCAATTTTTGTGTGGTGGGCATGATTTCATCATTAACAAGGTTGGATTTTATTGAGTATTTCTGAAGGAATGTTCAGAAAAAAAGGTAAGGTCATGTCAGTTGAGGGCAGAAAGATGTAAAATCATATTAAACCTCCAAGCTGGTAAAGTCTATTTGATTAATTACAGTAAAATAAATACAATATGAAAAGTAAGACAATATAGAATATAAAATATATATTTCAGAGATTTTTGGTCCAGGGCTTGTGTGGCTGCCCCTGTGCTACAGAAAATCTTCGGCAAGCAAAATACTGCATAATGAATTCCCTGTTGCTCTCCAACATTCACACAGTCATTAACTTGGCTCTTATAATGCAGTATTCTTTAGTTTGAAGCCTGACCTATTAATCCGCCAGCTGATAATATCGGCCAATATTAGCATATCAAGTGACTGTCGGTATCAGCTAATATTATGGCAGAAATGCACAGAGATTACTAGACTTATTCACCAGTCAAAAAGCATTTCATTTGAATTTCATTATTTTACACTAACATTTCTCTTTCACCAGCAGAGGGCGCTGTATGGATTACAACAAATATTATCACTCTGAACTTAAATGTGCTGTTAGTTTGCAGTCGAGTGATCATCTTGTCTTCATTACATATCTTTTCTACACGTGTTTGATAACTGCATTGAGGGATCAACACAATGAATGTGTACATCTATATTTAGCTATCTATGTCTACAAATCGAAGATAGATCCAAGAAAGATGTGAGACAATTACTATATCATATTGGATTTTTTTTTCTCCCCAATATCGATATCTGTCAGGCCGTAGTTTAAACTAAAAGAAGCAGATCTGTGAATATTAATGTTAACATTAAAAAACAGAAACAATGGTTGTGTGTTAAATCATGTATAATGACTCAGGTTATGTGTGTTTTTGTTAGAAACTATTGTATTGATACATGTCTAAACAGTTGTTGTGCTTAAACCTTAGCAAACATAAAACAGCAATGGAGTTTCATATAACTGTCATTTTTGTATTGTATTATCGAAGGCACTGACAAATGACATGTTGTGTCTCTAATGTTAGAAAACTATTTGTCATTTACCTCTGTCATCTCAAAAGACAATTGTTTTAAAGTCTGTTGCATATTTGTCAAAATGTAAAGCCTTTCCTGCATATTGTACGACATCAGGAACGCATCACTGTTACTGGAAACTGAATTTAACTCGTCAGTCGTCACTCAGTGTTGTGCTTTTTTCCTCAACCCCCTGAGGTGCATCGTGAATGATGGGGAAAGAGCTTTTTTGACAGTAATAAATGATCAAACATTATGAGGGTATGCAGTGAATCACTTGGAGAGACATCAGCAAACAGAAGAGGAAGCAGCAACGACAAATAGAGGGAAAGATGTGGAGCAAAGTGTATATCTAAAGAGCATGTTCATTCCTTGTAATGGTGGGTCCACTTTACATGTCTGGTGAAAGGTCAAGGGTCTGGAATAACCTTTTTTTTCTGCTTAATTTGATTCATATTTTTTCTTATTTCACTTCCAGATTTTTTAACAGATCCATTTGATTTTAACTTAAATTCCTGAATTTATTCTTAAAGTTGTATTATTTTAAATTTGTGTCTGTTACACTGTTTACTTTGTCATCTTATTTTTGGCTGGTATTCAACAGACTGATGGCTATGATTCTCTCTTTTTTTAAGGTTTATTTTTGGGCTTTTTTATGCCTTTATTTTAGTGATAGGACAGTGGATAGTGTTGGAAATTGGGGAGAGAGAGAAATAGAGAGAGAGAGAGTGAGAGAGAGAGAGAGAGCGGGGAATGACGTGGGAAAGGAGGCACAGGTCGGATTTGAACCCGGGCCACACACTTGGAGGGTTATGCGTGCACTAACCACTAGGCTACCGGCGCCCCCTATGATTCTTTTTTTAAGGTTTTATTAATATTCATACGGTGCAGTTTGAGGTGATCCAGTGATTACAACTTATTTTAAAAAAACATTTATTATTTTAATGAGAGAAAGTGTGCAATGTAGAGACCACTGTGAAAAAAGTAAGCTTTGATCAACTCTTTAAAATATTTACTGTAATTTAAATTCTGTCAGATGTATGAAAAAAGGGTTTCAAAGGACATCTGTCATGACTACATAAATCCAGCAGAGGTCTCCCTTGCAAACACATAAAAGACTGACTGGCATTCACATTAAGGGAAATATCATGGATAAAACAGTATACCAAAAAAGTTCCTCATTATTATGGGGGTTGTCACGGCAATTGTGAAGTGAAGCACTAGCATACAGAAAGTCAGAAATTTAAGCAGGCTAGTTTTATGAATTTTTGATGTCTCTATTTTGATGGGCTACATTAATGTAATTTAGCACCTCAGGATGTCATGTAGGCTACATTAACCACAGAGGGCTTTTGTGTGATGTTCTAATGTCAGTGTTTCAGAGAGGAGATTTTAGTGGCATTTTATGAGTCTATAGAGTTTAATGCTAGAATGTAGAGAATTGGCTATCAGGGTTAAAAGGTCATTTCTCATTTCACTGAGAGCTCAGTTGTCATCTTGGGACAGTTAGGGCCCCTGTGTAACCTAAAGTCAGTGTTTTCTGTTTATGTTGGACAAAATACATCGAGTCTCTGGTCAGAATCAATATAATATGATTGCAAGAAAGACTTATGGGCATCTTTCTGGAAAAGTTCAGTAAAGACGGAGGGAAGAAATTAGTGCTGGGCGATATATCGTGAAGCTCAAATCGATCGATATTTAATTAATGCGTGATATGGAAAAGCGAACATCGATTATATTTAGTTAAAGACTAGATCATGGTAAAGATAAAAGTTATTCACAAAGCATCTGAGCCCTTAAGAGAGCTCCTAAAGTAAAGATCTAAGGATAAAGAGTTTCAAACAGAGAAGAAAGAAAGGAGAGAAAGGTGATCATAACAATTCCAGCTCTATCACAGCCTCATATTAATATCAGTCAGATTAAGTAGACTCTTCCAGTCACCAGCATGGTGAATAAACATGAGCATATAAATATAAGAAAAATACACAATATTTTTATAATTAGAGCTCAATTAACTAAATAGAAGTTGTAATTGACTTTTGCATCAGAATGGTTCAAGAGTAAATTGGTGACTGTTATTTTTAGAATCTAAAGTAATGTTCCTGGGCCAGTGATATATTTTTTTACACAGTGGAGATTCAGTTTTACAGGCTACATTTATAAACTTTAATACGATTAATATCGAGTCATATCGAATATCGACATTAGGCAAAAAAAATATCGTGATATAAAATGTAGGTCATATCGCCCAGCACTAGAAGAAATGTTATATTGAGAGTTATAGGTGTCTGCATTGTTGAAAGCAGGTAAGCAACAGCAGATGAAAATGACAACACAACCACAGAAAATATCTTTTCAGTTAGGCGAGGTACATACTATAAATGCACTGAACAAAATAAAACCAATTTCTATATAGATAAAAGTTACCACAAAAAGCATGGCTGTAAGCGGAGGCGACTGTCGCGCTAGTTCAACCAAAGGGGTGTTCTGTCGAAAAGTGCTACCCATCGAAACACTGACCGGTAGTTGGTTATGATAAAGCAGAACTATCAATTTACACCGACGTGCTCACTTAACTAGCAGCACTTCTTGACAGCTTTAACTAACGACAGCTAATGTTAGCCTACTCTATGCTAATGTCAGAGTTACTTACTATTATTGGAGCTCGTCCAAGTGTAACCGGTGCTATAACGTTTACTGCTTCGTTAGAAACTCTTCTAGTTTAGGACGAGTTCGACAAACAACGAGCAAAGGTCAAATGTCATCACAGGTACTCGTCTCACTGTGACGTCATTTTAAGATTTTGTACATTTTATATATACTTATATATTTATCAAGCTGATATCATAAAATATATTTAAAAAATATAAATACTCCAAACTCTGACCCTAACGAATTAAAAAAAAGAATAAGAAAAAGTTCAAAAAGGAAATTTTTATCAAACTTAAACTTAAAAATGTGAAACCGAACAATCTAGTTCAAATGTGTAAAAAAAAAAAGAAAAAAAGGCAAAATTAAGACATATTTAATAGTGTGTTAAAAAGTCATAAAATTAACTTAGTCAGGAACAAATTTCGAATAAAGAAGTATTTATATGTAGCCTAAAACACGATAAGGATAATACTTTATTGATCCCCAGAGGAGAAATTCGGGCGTTACAGCAGCACAGACAGGAAAGCTCAAAAATACACATTGAACAGAATAGATAAGATAAATACAAATACAAATACAAATAAAAACAGGCGGTATATACATTACAACATTAATGATGACGTTAACTGGGGGGAATTGAGAATTGAGGCAGTATTTGCAGAGAATGACAAGATAAAGTGACAAGTGATTAAAGTGACTTGGTATGATAAATAGCAGCAATTGATGTAAACTAGGCTTCACGTTACATGCAAATACTTAGTTTGTGTATATTCTTACATCAACTCTTTTTTTTCTGGCATAAATTTGTCACAGTAAATCTAGAAAAACCTCTTAAATCCAGTCTTAACATATCTGTGTGAAAATCAAGCCTCCAGAGGATGTCCTTGTAACACAGTTTTTTCCCCACCTCTCTTACATCCTTTTTGAGAGTGTGCAAGGAAGGCAGCAGAGAGAGAGAGAGAGAGAGAGAGAGAGAGAGAGCGGACCCACTGAGAGACAGTCTTTAAAATGTGGAGGGCATCTTCACCAAATATAATAACTTTATCTTTGATGTGATGGTATGGTATGGAGGATTGTGTGATTAAATCCGGTGAAGTGCGGTTGTTTTTTCGGAAGGAAGAGTGAAGGAGGGAGTCGGAGATGGAGAGCGTTTCTTGTCAGGTAAGATCATCACTGCTCGATTTTAAACTCAGTCGCGGTATCTCCAGGGGGGAAACTAAATAGCGTTTCCGTCTTAGGCGGTCTTTTTGGGAAACAAAGTGTCTTAAAGTCTTTGTGCAGAGATTTTTTTTTTTTGTTTACAATGGCGACTGATTAACGAGGTCAGAATCAGGCTATTATACACCTTTCCTGCTAGAAAATATCATTAGTTGCAGTCCAAGCTGACAGGTAGAGAGCAAACAGCCTGCAGGGGATTACTTGTAGGTACAGACGGAGAGAAATATGTGTGTGTGTGTGTGTGTGTGTGAAGGGACTGATTCGGCATAGTGTTAGGCTACAGTAGGCTTATGCCACATTTATTCCACAGGAGTAGCCTCATGAATGTTGCTTGAGGTTATCACCTAAATTAATTATCACAAATCTGCCCAATTACTTATTTTTTATCGTTTTTTTTTAAACAAATGTAACCTAACCTAACCTTTTGTAAATGTCCCCATTGTGGGATAAATAAAGGATTATCTTATGTTATCTTATCTTAGATTAAAAAAAAGTTGTCATCTAAAGCAGGAATCCACACATTACACATCTTTGATTAATGAAAAATGAAATGTTTCTTAGGTGGAGTTTTGTGCTGTAGCCTCACTGCTGATTACCAGGTAACATCAGTAGAGTCTTCAAGGTCACCACATATTATTTATTTTTTGTAACAAAACAAACAGATTTTGAGGTCATTTTTGTTGGCTTTTTTTTTTTTTTGATGTCAATAGTAGCAAAAGGGTAGAGTAGGTCCATGTGTGTGTTTTCTCCCATGGTCGTAACATTAAGCTGTAGGCTAATTGCTTTCTGATTCTTGCATCGGACTGGCACAACATGTTTTATCAAAAGGGATTCCAAAATTTTCAACTAAATGCCATGAGGCCTGGAAGGAGGGCTGAACTGGTCGGCTGGGAACTAGTTCACAAGCACTTAGCAGAGACTCTAGGAATTCTGTGGTCCTGGTAGACTGGCGTAGTGTAGCTAATAGTCAAATGGTTTTATTAATCTAGCATAGCCCATTAGAACAGCATATAATGTGTAAATTAATAAAGCTTGAAAAGCGATTTGCCTAGCTAAGCATATAGTAGCTGCTGCTTTTAGCGTAGTATTAGGTGTTCAGCCATGACCTTGCATTTCATTTGCTCATTTTACTCTTGGTAGAAAGGTATTTTTCTTTATAAAAGCCTAACTACTAGTTTAAGAAAATAAATCTACTGATGTTAGATTGTCAGGCAACTCATTGGCAAGTGTGGATTTCAGTGTTTGCTGATTATTCATTTATTTTAAGAATGTCGAGAACTCTGTTTCCGTGCTCGCTGGGAGACATCTAAAGTTGCTGAGATTCAATTTGGAAACATATTTTATTGACTGCTTCCTCCCCAGTCAATAGCAGCTTCTGTTCAGAGTCCTTCTCCACTACAGATCACATATTTGAAGAGTGCTTTCTTTTAGTCCAACTGATTTCAGACTTAAGTGTGACTTAAATTAGCCACTACTGAAAAAGTAATATTCTACTGTTTGTTCTGTTTGTGCTTTAAGAACTGGGACTACAGAAGACAGTTCAAATGATCACTTCTTCAAATGAAGGGGTCTAGTACAGGGTAGAATGAAACCACTGAGCTCGGCTCTTCTTTCGGCTGTATAAAATTTAACTGGCTTGACTTGACTTGGCTTCTGCATAAACAGTTTGTTTGGGAAGCCCTATAAAGATGCTGCTCTTGGCTTCAGTTGCTGCAGCAGCGTCCCTACACGCTGCATGCCAGGTTTAGTAGGGCTTTGTAAATACCACAAGTAATGACAAGAATGTTGACAACTTCACTACTGTGTGTCAGTAATCCTCATCTCTGTCTTCAGTTGCCTGCTAAAAGAGCAAATGTCTACAGCTCATTTTCTGGCACTTGTTAGCTGAGTGTGCAGAACATGTGTCACCCCCCCTTTTAGACGGGGTGATCGTTTTCTTGGTGTGATGAAGCCGTATTAAGCTGAATCCTAAAATGTACCACTTGGCTGTTCTTAGATTTCACGATTAACATTAGCTCCCAGAATCATACCGTCACCAGTCCATCGTGTTGTAACTGGTAAGCATAGCAATGAGGCTTTTTTGCAGTGATAATCTGACAGATGTAGCTGGTGTTGAATGAGTCACTGACTTGAAATGCAGCGCGATGGTGCTCTCTCACCACCGTGCTCACTTTGTCACAGGAGCCTTTGACATTCCTCGTCTGGATTCCTTAAAGGTTTTTCATGAGAGTTCAGAAAATCCTGTTACATCTATTCATTTTTGTTCTTACAGAGCTGAGTGGTGTTAATGCTGCTGTGTTTCATTCTGCAGACTTTGATCGCCTCCCCATATACCATATATCATTTTCTAATTCTATCTAAATTAAATAAAGACGATGCGGAACGTGATAGATTATTAATGGCCATTTTCAAAGGGAAACTCCGAGTAGAAAGATACGGCCAGCAGAAGCACCTGAGCAGCAGAGAGGCTGTCTGTGTAGACATCACAGGTGTGCAAACACAAAGCTGTCCAGGGGGGGTTCATCAAAAGGTAAAGGTAGTCAGTGTGAGTCCCAGTCCTGAAACTGCTTCAGGTGTAGCACTGCCCTGTGACTGAACCTTGACCCCAGGTAATCCCTCCCCCCTGTCAGCGGTAGAAAACGCTCCCGGCCATCGGTTCTTCCCCTCTCTTGGTCTTATCTCTCGCTGCTCTCCTGTGCATGTCCCGACATGCAGACAAACACGGAGAAGGGGGAGGAGACAAAAAAACAAAACAAGAAAAACCTGAGAGCATGCGAGACTGAGAGAGAGCCAGAGGGCGAGAGAGAAAGAGAGAGCGAGAGAGAAGGAAGTGTGAGGCAAGAAAGAGCGTGAGAAAGGAATGGGGAATTTTTATGACAGAGCTCCAGTTTGGGATCCATGCTTTTAAAATCTGAAGAGAAACAGAAACTGAGAGGAGAGAAGACGCTAGCTGTAATTGGGAGACAGAGGATGACTGAGTCAGGGGAAAGGTGAGATAGTGACATTAAATCTGTGAGAAGCATGCTGTCAGTTCCTCTCTTGACTCTTTCTTTTCCCTCTTCAGATTTCTGACTGAGCAGCTCCTCGATCTGAAGGGGAAGAATGACAGGCGGTGGTAACCATGGATCCTCTTGTTTGCTTTGCTGCTACAAACCAGAGAAACTAAAAGATGAAGACAAGCCCAAATTAGGAAATGAAGAGGGGATCTATTAGCTTATTAACCTTTTTTTGACTCCTCTTCCTGCAAAAAAAAAAAAAAAGAAGACCTGCAGGGGAAGGGAAGCCACTGATAATGATTGCCTGATGCAACACTTCCAGAAACTGAAAACGCGAGGAAACAGCTGTCACGAGCAGAGGTTGTCACAAGCTGCAGCTAAAATTAAAAGTCGGGGGTAGAAAAAAATTACAGGAGGAGCATGGGACATGAAGTTCAGAGCAGTGAGTTGACATCCAGGAACAAATGAGCAGCGGTGGATTTGGCAGCAGCTGCAGCTTGCTCCAGGGCCGGCGTTTCTACTGCCGGGAATGGGCCCTGGACAAGCTGTGGCGCTGCCTGGAAAACCGCTCTGTGCCGGGACAACCGGCAGGGCTGTTGGTGACAGGGGGTCCAGGTGCAGGGAAGACTGCCCTGTGCACCGAGGTGGTGTGGCCCACCTCGAAAGCAGGAGTGGAAGTCGGACTGGCATCGCGCTGCCTGGCCTCCCACTTCTGCCAGAGGGAGGACCAGAGGAGCATGGTGCTGTGGAGGTTTGTCTTGGGCCTGGTGGAGCAGCTGAGGGCCTCGTCTGTCCTTCCTCCTGGGTATAAAGAGATCCTGAACAGCCCGTCTGTATCCTCTACTCTGGAGCCACTCACCTGTCAGAAGGACCCAGACAACACCTTCAAGAGGTTGGTGTAACATTTTATTAAAGTTTACTTTAAAAATTCTTAAAGCTAGCGTCCATCTGCTTTTTGTTTTGACATTCTGGCATTCATACTTGATCCGCTGTGGGCTGATGTCGAGGGAGATTCTAAGGTTGCCAAAGTCGAGGTGAAAGGAAAGTAATGTAACAAGCATGAAACCCATCCAGGAGCTCTGCATGTGTCTGCATGTTCAACAGTGGGGCTCGTTCACAGCTCAACACAGTCAGATGGCGATACTGTTAATACAAGCGAGAACAGATAAACTCAGGTCCACTCAGCATGTGTCAGCGAGTGTTTGACACAATCAGCAGGAAGTATAAATAGGTGAAACCTGTGAAACAAGTTCGTCTTCACGGTTTTGGAAGTATTCAGTTTAAACAGGAGAGTTCTGCTGACTGTTTACATTTTAGACAAAATCCCCCATTGTTCATTGTTAAGCTGACAAATTACCATGAAAACTCAAGGAGGCATTACTGACCCATGTTATCTTTTGAAAAATGAATTCAAAAGATATTGCCCATTGCTCCTCATGCTTCACAACATGAATATAGGCTATAGAGACAAACTGCTTAACCCCACACGATGAGGAATTATCTAACCTATCAAAGATCAAAAGTGGTCTTTACAGACTCTTTTTATTGGCACGTTTTTCAGCTCTAGATTTAAGTTAAGAAAGTTAAGAAACAATCAAGAAAAATTGTTTCAAGGTCCGAGGCCGAGACATACCCGAGACCGGAGTGCTCAGAGGCAGAGACAAGACCGAGACATTCGGGGATCGAGACCGATTCAAGACCAGTATCAAGGCAGGGCGAGACCGAGGAAAGACCACAAATATCAATGAAAAATCATCATCTTGTGTGCAGCAGTCATATCACTCACTTAAAACGTAACACTGAGAAGGTTGCAGACGTAACCGTGGGGTAAAAATCTAATTATGAATGAATTAAAGTTAATTGATCTTTTAGAAAGGGCAGTTTTCCTTCGAATCAAAGCAATGACGTGTAGAAAAGGCCTATCAGTGTTGGTCTGCAGAGTCCGCCCAGTTCGAGACGAGACCTTCAAAAAGTGGTCTTGAGACCAAGACCGATTTCAAGTACTACACGTTAGTTTGCTGAAATGTTAAAAGCACCTCATGATAAAATGTAACATTCATGGAATCTTCAGTCGCGTGATATTTCATGGATAAATCCCCTTAAGACGGGGCCAAGCTGCCTCCACACATTCAGAGATAACTGCTTGTTTGCATCATCAGCTGCAATGTCAATCAATCAATCATTATTTCTATCGCGCCGATTCATAACAAGTGTTATCTCGAGACGCTTTACCAAAGAGCATATGGGATAATAAGCAGGCAGGTTTTCTCATTTGTATAATGTCTGCAACACTTGGGTGCTTTAGATGTTTAAATAACATCTAAAGCACCCAAGTTTGCCTCAAAAAGAAATGATGGAGTGTCAAACAGCCAGCCGCTGTCACTTATGTGCTGGGAAAAAGATCCATAAAAGCTTTTTGCCCGCACATATTTTTCACTAAATAGAGGCCATTCTCTGCAGGTGTTTGTACTGTCAACTCACAAAGAGAGTCTCGAAGCTTGTAAAATGTAAGACCATGTCTGAAGCGAAGAGAGGCCACAGCAGTCACAGGAAAACGCCGACATCAGCTATTCTTCCTCGTCTTATATTTATTTCTCCTCTCGTAATGCCGGCCATTCACAGCGCACACAATGGGCCTCCAGTGCGAATGAATGCTACAGTGTTATTTACGACACAACATCCTTTCAGACCAGGGGGAGAAAAAAAAAGAACAAAGAGGTGAAAAATGCCTCCAGTACCCCAGTGACCATTTCTGCACCAGTCAGCGAGGTCGTACTCCTCTCTACAATCGTATGCACTCTCTCCTGGTGTGTTTACTCTTCGATGAGCCAGAGCTCTTTTACACTCCTCTTGTGTTTGCTCTCCTCTGGTGTGAAGTACCGAGCTGGATTCCACATTCCCCTCTGGCTGGCTCTCATCCAGCCGCTGTTTGTGTTTGGAGCTCTTGTGAGAGAAAGTGGCTGCGGGCGGACTACGTCAGCCTTAACCAAACTGATGAAACACAGGCTTCAACTGGCAGTGAAAGGGAACACATGAGACGTATGCCCTACACAGGCTGGTAGCTGTCTGTAGTCAGCACATCATTAACTGTTCTTGAACTTTTTATGTGGAGTGGCTCCCACTGCCTGAAACCTCCCAAAGGTTAGATGTAGGGTTCAAAAAGTTGGGTAGTGCTGGTGGATTTCAATCAAAGAAGCAGAAACAACTTGATGCGTCATTGTTTAACTTGTAGGCTGGGTTCACCAATCAAGTTCAGCTCACTTGTCCTTACCACAAGGAAAATTATCCGTTGTTGCCTGTGTGTTCTGACTACCTTTACCTTTCATGTTCAAACTAGCTGATTTCAACATGCCAAAAGTACCAAGCCAATCATAGCAGTCATAAGACTTCAGACAAGAGGGTTTCATTGAGCAGAAGTCACCTGTTGGACAAACTGATATGTTTTTATGGTCAAAGAAAGAAAATGTCATCTGTGTGGCAGTCTGCCTCTAAGAAAGATCAGCAGCATGCAGTTTGTAAGACAGTGACATTTCAAGAGGAGGGACGAGAACAACAGTTTAAATGCATATCATATCTCATGGCTCATCTGAAAGCGGACACGACAAGAATGCCAAAGACATCCGGATCAACCTTTTTTGATACTAGTACAGTTTAAAAATATACTTATTATTTGTGGAAAAAAACACTGATTGCTGCCAATCCCAGCTTTGACTATCCTTACACTCTTGGCTAGTATGGTTTTTTGTATCGTCATACCCTACCATAAACTGCATGAAACCAGTTTAATTTTTGTGGGAAAATTGGTTATGCATCCGTTTCAATGCCTTGACTGGCAAATTTGCAGATACACTATTTTAGAGGGTACCAGAGGCTGATACTAGATACTTTCACTCCATTGGGTCATTTCTAAGTCCAATGTTCTCAAACATTATGAATATTTTGGAGTAGTATTTTATCTAATCTTTATATTTTAGATTAGAATGGATAGGAAAGGTGTATGACATGCATCAAATGGTTGCAGGACTCTGCCTCTGTATATGGTGGGCCTGCTCTAACGATGGAGATAAACCAGAATTTCTTCTAAAACATCATTACTGATTGGTTGGTGTTAAGTTTGGCCAATGTTGTTGGGCATGGGATGGTGGTGATGTCAGCAGTGCAAATACATTTTAGCTGATTCTTAGCGGAATATTTGTACAAAAAGCAATGCAACAGGAGCATGACAGGCTTAAAACTTTGAAAACCAAGTCTAGAATCGACCGTAAACTGACTGTGTGGAAGCAGAGGAGGATAGTGTGAGACAAAGCAGCCTCCATGAAGTCTGTTGGCTGTTTACTCCAGTAATGACTGTCAGTGAAGTCGGCAAAACCTCGTTTAGACCACAGGCATGGTTTAATGGCATGGTCAATGACTGTTAGCCACCAGCAATGGTCACAAGCATTTGTCAAGTGTCCAAACCCTAGTTAGGGCTTCCTCCATAACATAGAGGAAGTTTTCCTGTTGCATGTAGAATGGTAAAAATCCATTCTGCCACTGCAGAAATATCAACATGTTAAGTCAAGAAAACGGTTTTGCTCACAAAACAAAATGTGGGCGTAGATGCCAATGAGTTAAACATGAGTAAACTTTAAGCTGTAGGTGGGTGGGTGATTTTAGCATACTGACCCAGGGACACATACATTGATCACTTGGCATTAGTAAAACATTGCTGAGGACATGGAAACCTTTGAAAGGTCTCCGTGATAGGTCATATAAAGAGGACGTTGATCTGGCAGGCATTGGACTTTAGGCTGACCGCTCCATGTTTTATTCAAAGTGATTCAGTTATGTTTGATTCTGATATTGAAGTATCTTGCTGCTGCCTTTTAATATCAGGTGGATAGAGCTCATGCATAAGTTGCTATCTTTTTTGGACTGGGCATTTTGGAAAAGGGTTTCCTTGTCAAGTTGTCTGCCTGACTTTGAACACTTACAAACACAAGTTTTCTAACTGAACTTTGCTTCTTAAGGACAAACAGTAATAAAGCATGTCATTAAAAATTAACTGAGCATGTTTTTTACTAAAATGCATGCAGAAAGAGGAGACATAAAAATAAGAATATTTTAATAAAGATGCATGGAAAGGCAAAAATAACTTAAGTGAAAAACACCAAACTGAATTACTGTAAAGAACCACACACGCATACACTACAGACATGAATACAGGTGAAAAGAGAAAAGTATGGTACACTATCTGTTAAAAGCCTTCAGATAGCTTTTACCAGAGGGAAGGGTCTGAATCTAGGTTCAGTTAGAAATCTATCACCTGAGGGTCAGATTGGATTTCACTTCAGTCTCTGAGCAGGTCTGAAAGTCAGTCAAGTAATTTCAGCATGAAGTTTGTCTCTGAGGGAACATCCTAATTATCAGAGGTTTGAATGTGACATTCTCCCCTCTACAAGTCCATTTAAAGCTCAGGTTCAGAGGTCCCCTTCAGATCTGTGTCCAGCACTGTGTGGGCTGAACGAAGCGGAAAACCTGAATTCATTACACTTCCTCCTCCTCCGCAGAACTGAAAGTATGCCAGTGAGGGAGTGTCACTTTAATCAGATGACTAAAGCACACAGAGGTCTGATAAGCTTATTGTAACTTGAGATGAAGCAGTCACCCGCGGCAGGGTTTAGATCTACCTTTAATTACAGGATGTGCTTGGTGATAAAAGTCAGCTGGGAGATAACGTTTTATAAGCTGATTCACACTCATTAAGGATTGGTCTGTAAATGTTCCCCTTGTGAAAAAGAAACTAAAATTGATTGGGACATGTCTGACCAAAGAACATTTTAAAAGCCCTTCCACACAATCCTGAAATTTCTTGAAAATTGTGGAACATTTCAGGACAGGACATTTCTAGAAACTTTCAGGACAGCCCCTGAAATCTTCCCAAGTTGCTCCCCTACATGGCGCTTACCGTCAGTATGTTTACATGCAATTAGACAACATTGATTAATTGTGTTCTGACTAAAACTGGACTATTATAATGCATGTAAACATGTTAGTCCGACTGAAATTTCTCAAAGCCGGACTAACACTCAAAGATAATTGTGATTGATTTACTCTTGCATGTATACGCCTCAATCAGACCTAAACATGCCTAGACTTTCTATGCATGCTCCAAGTTCCCATGTCGGCCTTTGTCCCAGGAGTCAAACAGCCTAAATATGTGTGTTGTGTGCCTTCAGATTTCACCATATAAGCTAGAGAGATAGCGTGCATTGCGTTTGTACCAAAAGCAAAGCATTGAGTATGTACAAAATGCACAGAGATGTAGAGTTATCCATGCTTCTACGGTTCGACGGGCAACCAATTTGCTGTTTGCCAACTCCTTAAAAGGTCAACTGGAAGGGGGTCCAATAGTTACTAGCTGAAATTGGGCATATCGCCACCTACTGTAGTGGAGTGGGAAATTCTTCCAACAAAAGCCGGAATAGTGGGAGTGAAATTGTCACACAGCTCACCACAAAACTTCTCGCTAATTTTCAGGACTTCTGTGCTTTCCTGTATTGTCATATATTTACACAGCTTTTAGTAATCAAAACAAATCTAAGAGAATTAATAATATAAAGCCATAAAAAAAAACTAAAATCCCAAAGGTTTGTTATGTTTGTAATTATGAATTGATCAGCAATCACTGGCTGTCTGCTTGAGATTCGGGAACCCTCCCTATCACAACATTTTTAAACATTGTATTGATTAAATGGTAAAAAATTATATGGTTAAGTAATGCACCCACTAATTGATGCCACAGCCGTTTTTTATCGTCATATGCGTGAAAGGCTGCCTCCACTAACATCATTAGAGTTCAAGCTGTTTTTTAATTAATGACATGAAACCTTGATGGTAATAGAGGGAAACACGCCATGATGCCTCTTCCCTGTTCAGACTGCTGTCTATAAATGAATCATGAGGTGAGATGTGTTCCTGACTTACCACCTTCAACTCATTTGCATATTTTAACCAATCAATGATGCAGCTACTGCTAACTGGTGAGAGTTGTAAGAAATCATATATTATTTGTTAATTGAAGTTGTTTTTCATGATGTTAATATTCGCGGTTTCCCGGCAGAAGCTCAAACAAGGCAGATCTGTTGGACGCATCACAGATGACTTATTTTTGTAATGTAAAAATATTCACTGACAAAATGCGTATGTGAATCCAGATTGTGATATCACATTATTGAAGCTAACACGTTCACTTGTTTTGACTTGCCAAGCTTCTGTATCAGCCAGTCTGAAATGAAATGTTCCTTGGCGGCTCTGTTTACAGGTTGGATGACCTCTCCTCAATGTTTGATCAACACTTGTGTAGCTGCTTCCTTCCTGGCAGCAACTGATTTTGCTTTTAAAGGATTGGAAATGTTGCTTGTTTTGCTATTCTTTGGCATCAGGAACATTATTCAGAGTAGCTGATAGACTGTTGGTGATTTGAGAATGAAAAGCTGTATTTCCTCTTCATTCTGTATTTATTTTTTTTACAGAGAGTTAAGGTTTTAAGGTCTTCTTCTTCTTATGGGTTCAAAGGACACCTGCTTGGTGACTAAAGGTGACTGGTGCTTCTGATCACTCTTAAACATACACATTACAAGTAATAACAGCACACACACAAACACACACCCTGTGTTTATTGGAGGGTAATTGAGTTAGGTTCAGCGACTGTGTGACCCATTCATTGCACTCTGCTGTCACAGGTTAACCACTGTTTGTCACCTTCAGAACAAGTTTCTACAATCCCTACTTCAGTAGACTTCAAAAATCAAAACAGACCTCAGTGTTTCTCCTCAGGTTTACAGCTTTGGGGGGGGGAGGGGGGGGGGGGGGCACACGCCGACACACTGACACAAACAGAAACACTTGAAGGAATCTTGGTGTTCATGCGTTACTTTTAATGACAGCTGTCCTGTTCTATTGGAAAGGTATCCACTATCCCATCTCTACAATAAAGGCACAAAAAGCCCAAAAATAGATCTACTTGACCTTCAAGGGGGGCGGGGGGGGGGGGGGGGGGTACTTCTATAATGGTAGGGGAAAACACTGGACCTTGTAAGAAAGGTGGAAAACCAATTTTTGGCCCAATGGTTAAGGTTGAATAGAAAAGACACGAGGAGTCATCCTCTGGGGAACATGAATGACTTTGGGGCACTTATAAGAAATCAATCTTATAAGTTTTGAGATGTTTAATTGTTGAGCCCACTGCTAGACCACCGCTGTACTGTAGCACTGCTGCAAGCACGGCCAAAATACACTGGTAACCATAAAACCGTTGTTTGTGAAATGTTACAGCAACCCTCTAAAATGAAATACATTTGAATAGCAGTACTTGTAATTACTTTAACAGTTAACTAATACTTAAATATCGAATACTTAAAATTGACTATATGACATTTAAAGTTGTCATCAGTTGTGAAACATATTATCACCTTGGTTAAACACATCTCCCGCTGCTTAGCTCTGTTAACACAGGGAGTACATGGGTGTCTATAATAACTATAACTACACAGCTTCTGTATAACTATTATGTGTTATGTGTTTGAAAACAGAGGTATTTTTTTTTTGACATATTTTTACTGCAGCAAAAATCTTTACTCCATTTGAGTGCAGAATGTTTTCCCCATGGATAAACTTGCCTCAGGTCTTAGGTCAAGATTCAGGAATAAGAGCATGCAGCTACAGCTGGGTTCTGAAACCATTTCACTCTGTGCGGCTAAGATGAGTTCAGGTGAATATTCAGTCGTTACTCTTTTCTTTATTATGCATGATATTCGCACTTTTCTCTTCTAGTTGTATTGTTTTTAATGATTAATATTTTGTGAACCTTTTTAGGTTAAATTTGAATTGAGGAATTAAGCTGAGGTTTAATGTGATACTATATGTATCCTTGATGTTTTGGTCAGAGAGGGTAAAGGGTTTTAGAGAATCAAAGCTCAGGCATGTTACCGTGAGGGGTTGTAAAGCTCAGGAAGGACTTCAAAGGAGGGATGTGCAAGTGTGCTTGGGTAAGTAAGGATTGTGTGTGTGTGTGTTTATCTTCTGTGTACACACACCTACCTGTGCGTGCGTGTGTGTGAGCGTGCCCCAGGGTGGAGCAGGAAATGTCAGAAGTTCCATTAAAGTGAGTCACCTTCAGATCACAGCAGGGAGGCTGCTGACTGTGCTCTGTGAAGGACAGTTCAACTTTAGAGTTTTACCTGGCTTAGCACTGTTGTGCCAAACACACTAAAGGGTACAAGATTTGCCATTTGTGTACAATAATTCATAAGCATGTCTTTATTACAAATGGTAAAGATTTGAGGTAAGCATTAATATGACAGTTTCCTGAGTAAAAAGTGTCAGATTTCAGAAATACTGAGCCATGTTGGTTTGACTGCAGAGAGATCCAAAGTTATGGAAACACGCTTAGCTAAACTAGCCCCTGTAACTCATTCTGCATTTCTTTCACAAGAATATTCCTCGGGGTAACCTTTCATAATTAAGGGATATTACCTTCTACTGCCGGAGGAAACTGCAACCTAAATATTGTCAAAAACACAAATATTGAAGTTTTTCAAAAAAATACTTATCATCCCAAAGACTACATGAAAAGTTACAAATATCAGTGTTGTTTTTGGATGTGTTTTCTTGAATCTGGAACAGGAGTCTGGGACATGGATATTCTTGTGTGGTCTCTCTTTAAGCCTGATTAACTGTTTTGAAAACGTTTTACAATGAGAAATTTAAATCTCAGTCTGGTTGGAATTCCTTTAGAGTCGATATATAAAGTTGTTTATTTCATAACATTTTTGAATCGTGTTTTTTTTTTTTTACAACATGAGAGGTATGGTAGAACTGTTTATAAAGTTAATGTTGTGGAAAACACAAAACATTTCCGTGTTGTAAGTGTAATTGCCTCAAGTCATGGGAAAATAGCTTTCTGCATAGTGATGGAGTGATTACTTTCAGAGTCATTGACTTGATTTGAAACGGTTGACTGGCTTTGTTCTGTATCTGCTGTGGAAATGCACTGCGGGCAATTTAAAAGAAAAAAAAGCTCACACAGTTTGTGTTACTTTGAGCTTTCTCATCTGCCCTCAACTGCATTTTATAGATGTCTGGAATTTGATCTTTATCTTTTCATGTCTGCCTTTTTTCACCCTTAGAGCAGTGTTGGGACCCCTGCTGGATCTTTCTCCTCCTGCCCAGACTCTAATGATGGTGGTGGACTCCATTGATGTAGCATTTGAGGCAGGCATTGGAGGTGGGAAGAGCGGCTCCATCGCAGAGCTCCTGGCTGCAAATCAACACCTGCTGCCTGAGTGGCTCCTGCTGGTCTGCTCTGTCCGTCGTCACAACAAGGCTGTGTGCAAGATGTTTTCAGGTGAGAAAAGATAGCTCATTTTAATGTTATTCTGTATGAGAATGTGTTGTACCAGACAGGAATAAGCTGTGTGAGGTTGATATTGGGCTGTCGTGATCAGGGAATAAATTGACTGACCAGTATTTGTGTCAGCTCATTTAAAACATTTGTTTTCTTATGTTATTGAGATAAGTATTGACCGACATACATATACATTCAACACCCAAGTTCAGGATTTCACATGTAATCTAGCAGTCTGTTTTACATTATTCCCCTAATAATGCTGTCTGCATTTTGGGATAATATCATTCATTCTTAACCTTTGTTAACAGTATTATTGCTGGCTATGTCCCCATCCGTTTTATTAAACAGGCACCCAATGACTGAGTTACTGAAACCTATCTGGTCTGACTTGTGTAATGAGTGAATGTAAATTAAATATATAAAATAATGGTCTTCATAAAATAGACATACAAGTTTTTCTACAGTTTTAGCGAAAAGGATCTTTGACTGTTGTATTGTTAAAAGCTGGTGCGAGGTTGAGTGCTCTGGTTATACGCCCCAGCTTTACTTTAGCAATGAATTATAAATGAAGGAGAGATGTGTTGTGTAATGGAAACTAATGACCAAATTATACAGCACTGAATTTATTTCCTCTTCCAAGATCACAATTGCAGTTCTTTAACCAAGGTCTTCTCCACCATTAGCACTTTTACAAAACAATATATTCCAAGGGTAAAAAAGTACTCTATAAATTCTAGAAATCTTTTAAGCTCACACATCAGTACATCCCAGGGATTAAGGTGTTCATAAGGCCATCTGTTTTTCTTTTCTGTTTTTAATGTTGTTAGAGTATGTATCATATGGTGATAATCACTGGAAGAGACAGAGAGAGATTAACCCAAAAACACAAAATTGTAAAAACCGTATTGGGGTTAAAAAATGTGCTACTTTTTTCTGTGTTGCAGGTTTTCGTAAACTCTGTCTGGATGATCTGAGGAAGCCACCACCAGTCCATGACGTGCAGCAGTACATCCTCTGCCGGCTTGATGAAGAAGCGGCACTTCGCCGCCAGCTCACCCCTGACACAGCTGACATGCTGAATCTACTTCACATTAAGAGCAGTGGCTGCATGCTCTTCCTTGAGCGTGTGCTTGATGGCGTTGCAGGTGCACTGGTGGGTCTCCGGGAGATCCGGGACATACCTGGGACTCTCAATGGCCTCTATCTTTGGTTGTGCCAGAGACTCTTCCCCCGGGGGCTATTCGTCTATGTCCGGCCTCTCTTCAATATCCTCCTGGCTGCCCCAAGGCCCCTCACACCCCAACAATTATTCTCAGCGGCCTGGACACATGACAACTTGCTCAGCCTTCAGGATTTCCAGAACAAGCTCCGAACCCTCTCTCCTCTCCTGATCGATGGCCCTGGGGGCACCAAAATACTTTTTCATGCTAGTTTTGCTGAGTGGCTGACAGATGTTAAGTATTGCACACAGAAGTACCTGTGTAGCAAAACTGAAGGTCACAGTATGCTTGCCATGGCTCTTACTTTGCAGGGACCCTACCTTGACATTGAGGATACTTGCCAGCTTGCCACACATTTAGTTTGCTCAGGTCACCACAAAGAAAACCCCTCATTATTAGCACTATGGATGATTTGGGCAGGTGTGCCAGTTCTTACTCCTAGCAGCAGTACTACACTCACCACATCCTCAATCCACCCTCCTGTTCTTGTCAGCCAAGAAGTCCTTCAGCTGTTAAAGAGGAGTGGGCTGGTCTCGGCAGCCTTTCTTGTAGATGTGGACCCAAACGTAGAAGAGCATCATATTGATGAAAAGGAAACTAAGTCACAACAGGACTTTGAAAAGGAGGTATCTGTAAAGAAGCTGTTAGACAGTTGGTTGTCTGTAAACCATGCTGGTACCACTGATGGACGAACCTTACTTGCCAGTGCAGCCCATGAGGGTTCTGAAAACATAACTGAACTTCTCATCGCACACGGATCTAATCCAATGGACAGTGATGTTCATGGTCAAACGGCACTGACATTGGCTTCCAGGCAGGGTCACGTCAAAGTTTTGTCTGTGCTACTCGAGTGGGCAAAGAGCCAGGAACATGAAACAGCAATGCAGATGATGGAACATGTGGACAATGAAGGCTGGACAGCACTGCGTTCTGCTGCTTGGGGAGGACACAGCGAGGCTGTCCGACTTCTTCTGGATGCTGGAGCAGTAGTGGATGGATGTGATAACGAGGGCAGGACTGCTCTTAGAGCTGCTGCATGGGGTGGTCATGAACAAATTGTTCTTACCCTGCTGGACTTTGGGGCAAAGGTTGACAGAGTTGACAGCAAAGGCCGGACACCTCTCATTGCTGCTGCCTATATGGGACATCATGAAGCTGTGGAGATTTTGCTGGACCACAATGCAGATGTTGATTTAGCTGATGGAGATGGACGAACTGCTCTGTCAGTCACTGCCCTCTGTGTCCCTACAGCAGCAGGGGTTAAAGGTTATGGCGAGGTGGCAAGTTTGTTGCTGGAGCGTGGAGCAGACCCTGGCCACAGAGACCATGATGGAATGACACCGTTGCTTCTTGCAGCTTATGAGGGCAATGACGACGTAGTTGAGCTTCTGCTAGAAGCTGGAGCTGATGTAGATGAGACAGCTGGACCTGATGGCAATGTCCCCGCTGCGGCTGCTGTTACTCCCCTGTTGGCAGCTGCAGCAATGGGGCACATGAAGACAGTATCAAGGCTGCTTTTCTGGGGAGCAGCTGTTGATGCCATTGATTGTGAAGGCAGGACAGCACTCTGCCTGGCAGCAGCAAGAGGCAGCGTTGAGGTTGTTCGCTCCTTGCTGGACCGAGGACTGGATGAGAACCACAAAGATGACCTTGGTTGGACTCCACTTCATGCTGCTGCCTGTGAAGGCCATCGAACTGTGTGTGCTGCGTTGACTGAACGAGGAAGCATGGCACGGGTTGGAGAGATGGACATTGAAGGACGCACCCCTCTTATACTTGCTGCTCAGGAAGGTCACTGGAGCACTGTTAGGCTGTTGTTGGATAGACGTTCTCCCATTGACCACAGGGCGTATGATGGACATTCTGCCTTGAGTGCTGCCCTCTTGGAGGGCCATTCTGAAGTTGCAGACCTGCTTATGAGGCGAGGGGCTGATACTGATGTCCGGGACGCAGAGGGAAGGCCTCTGCTTTACCTCCTGGTGTTAGAGGGTCGCCTTGAAATGGCTACACTCCTCATAGAGAAAGGTGGGGTGCCCCTGGAGTCCAAAGACCCTGAAGGTCGTACAGCACTCCATGTGGCTTCATGGCAGGGATCTGTGGAGATGGTAGACTTACTTTTAAGGCATGGGGCAAACCCTAATGCACAGGATACAGAGGGAAGGCCACCAATTCACTCAGTGGCTTGGACAGGACATGTAGAAGTAGGGCGCCGTCTCCTGGAAGCCAATGGTGTCATTATAGACCTTTCTTGCCACCAGAAAGCAACAGCTTTGAGCATCGCTGCCCAGGAGGGACATGCTAACATTGTTGCAATGCTTCTGGAAAGAGGAGCAAACCCTGATCACATGGATAAATATGCCCGTAGTCCAATCAAAGTGGCTGGGAAACATGGTCACTTTAACATTGTCAGGCTTCTTGAGAGCTATGGAGCCAAGCATTATGTGGGCCTGTTTACCACAAGCACTTTTTCGCCTATAAAACCGAACAGGAACTACTCCTCAGGCATCTCAAATAGTACAGGTGGTGAAGTCACCACCACTACCTCCTCTTCTTCAATATCTTCTCCCGGCTCCACTGCTGAACGATTCCACTCCATGCAGAGCTCACAAACCTCATCTACTTGCCACTCACTGGCCACAGTTCAGACAGTACCAGCTGACAGTCTCAGCTTTATTCAACAGATCCAACAGCACTCACTTCCTCGCAGTCGTAGCCGTCCCTCAACCCTCCCCCCACCTGGGAGCTCAAGCATTGGCAGCCTCCATGGAAGCAGCCAGAGGCATCCTAAAGGCAGCTCTCCCACTGTTTGCACAGTCACTGCCATGGTGCATAACTACGAACTGCCTCAGAAAGGTTTGTCATCTGGACTTGAATATCACGAAAAAATGTACAAACAAAACTCACACCTTATGAAAGGTGAAAGGACTACGTACACTGGTGGTAAATGGCAATCAGTCATGACCTCCCTCGGGATAATGCCAGGGCAAGACAACCCTGGAGTAGGTGCTAAAGGCCGAGAGAGTCCTCCTCTGGGCTACCCATATAGGCTTCAGAGCCCATTTCAAGGGAAAGCTTGGGATTCTGTACCCCAAAAGAACATTTTGTCACCTAATTGCTACAGTTTTACCCCAGTCTCACCCTGTAGTGCCTTGCCAGAAGATGTTATGGTCGCAATGACAACTGCTGATCCACAGCTTAATCTGAAACAGGCCATTAAACTGCAGTTTGAGGGTCCCACCAGTGCAGCCTTATACAAGAGAGAGACTCCTCTGTGACTGCCTGTTTTACTTTGTATGAGTTTTTGGGTTAGTGCTGATACAATTTGGTTTTACAATTCATACACAGTCACTAAGAGATATCAATTTAAATATTTCAGCAATATTCTGAATACTTTCTAGTTCCACTTTCAATGTAAGGACTTTTGTAGTATTTTAAATTAATATTGTTGGAAATTGACATTAATCACTCAGGATTGAAAATTGACAGATAAATTGTGGATGGAAATATTCCATTTACGCAGGCTTAGTTAAAGGTAATTTCTGGTATCAAAAAAAACAATCGTAGTCTCTGAAGGAATTCATTTATAGCATTCACAGAAATGTTTCATTAAAATAGGAGTATATGTAAAATAGGAAATGTTTGCAGTTCTAGGAGTTCTCACAAGGTTTCAGTGGCTTTCTGGATGCAGATGTGAGACAAAGTCATCTGTTTCTTAACCACAAGCGTCAGAAACTTGCAGAGGAAGTAGGAACTGAATGACATCAAAGCTTACATTCCTGCCTTTCCGTTTTGTTTGTTACTGTATGTAGCGCTCTGACAAATGTGTGCTTTTTCATTTAAAGTATAAATAACTGTGAACTCAGATTGTATTTTCCCCTCTGTTGAGGTCTTTATTAGCTCTACATTGAAAACACTGCCTATGATAGAACACCAGTTTCTAGGTTTAGATATGTTGTTTTCTGCTGGTAAAGATCCCCAAACATCCTTTGTTTAGGAGCTCAAAGCTTGTGTCCTTGGCCTTTATTGAAGCCTTGTATTTACCATAAACTGACCTACATCCTCCAGAGGCCTGTTGCTGAAAACCAAAATCATTTTTGCAGAAATGCAAGCCTTCCAAAGCCTAACCCAGAGCAGTTTTTATGATACAAACTACAAAAGACAGCCAAGTTAACTGAATCAAGTTGGCTCCCTGCAGCATGCCTGTGAGCAAACAGGAAGGAAAGGAAAAGTTGGACCATGAAAAACTGAGGGTTGATGTAGGAGGGTTGTTGATGTGTATGTGATCAAAATGCATTTCTAGTTATTTTTCATTGAATTAATATTTAAATATGTTCATTCATTAAAATGGCAAACAATGCCATACAACTATCTGCCTCTGCTGTGTCTTCTTATTTGTGAAAGTGTTTAAATGATTCATGTGCTGCTCTCTACCAAAAAATGTCATGGATATCTTTTGATCTGAAGCATCACACAGAGATAAAAAGGCTGGCAGCAGGCTGATGGTGGCCAAATGGGATTACAAAACAAGTGCTTACAGATATTTTTAAAACTGAAGGAAAGAAAGGACGACTCAGCAGCCAGATCCTACTAAAATTATCTAAATCTTTCTGATGTGCCTTATCTGTTAAACATTTCCTATTCTTGTAGAAAGGGAATTAGACTCCTGAGGTGCATTTAACAGGTACCAGGGTGCTGTATGTCATTTAGAGCTCTTCAGTCTATATTTACACTGACAAACATCTATTGCCTTATAGGCTTTGTTATGTGATGCTTGCGTCGAAGTACATAGAGCCGGTTTTTCTCCCTATTGTGCTGTGAATGTAATTACATTCTCAATCCAGTTTTGCAGTGTAATTGCTGTTCTTTATTTAATGATTTATTTTGAGTACACAGCACAATCCATAGTGTATTGGACTTATGACATGGCCAAATATTTTTATTTTTTTTAGCAGGTTATGTTTTTTTTTTTGCTTACCTTCAACCCTGTGATGACTTATTTTGGTATTTAGTTTAAAAAGTCCCCAGCCTCTCAAGATACAATACACGGTGAAGTGATAGGCGATGTGGTGTGAGACGAGACAAGGCGATACAAGACAAGAAAAAACTGTCTTCTACAGTAAAATGGATAAACGCAATAGAAACAACCTTCCACATGCTTGCAGAGAAACACAATGGCTAATCGAGTTTTTATTGTAATATTCATTGACATTGTAAGAAGATCTAAGAAGCTGTTGTTGGAAAATTCTCTATTTTTTTCTGATAAGGAGTTTGAATTTTAGGATAGAAACCCCCGCAAACAACTTATTTTCCAAGAAGACAGAGGTTTCCATTAAGAAGAACACTATACAGATATTGTCACTGACATCTTTCTGTTCGTGCTGTCGAATACTTCAACACAAATGAGCGTTTACAGTTTTTTTTGTCAGAGCACTTTTGTTGTGATTCATTGAATTCTCAACCGTGTCTGTGAAGATTGACAGCCGTCAATCTGGGTTTTTTAAAGCTCTGTTTCTCTAAAAAAATGTTTTTTGTTTTTTTTAAAGCTTAGTTTTCTATGAAGAAAATGACAGCTTGTACACATTATTATTACAAATTATACACATTAGTTAAGACAGGCATCTGCATCTAGAAGAATGTACCTTTCTATGTTTAAATGCCATTGTCACCATCACAACCAAGTTACAGACCAAGAAATATCAGTGCTGTTTCCATGCTAATTGTATTCACAGCAGGAAAGTCACACTACTTATATTGTTGCTGACAGGTGTGTTGCTGCCTTGTTAAAGACCAGCTGTAAAGGTCTACTGCTGCTGAAACCATGCTGCTGCTCTGTATTCCCTCAATTAGAAATGTCACCCTACTCATTCCTTTTAATGTAAGGTGAGTTAAAACAGCAGACATGTTTTGGAGAAGGGTTTGCGTAACATTTGTGAAAAGAATCGCCTGCCCTGCTTGGTAGACAGGTTCCAAAGGTAAACATCAGGTGCACACACATGAACAGACCTCAGGAACATTAAATTACACTTGTTCTGGGAGAATAACACTTTATATGAAGGATGTGATGGAATTTATGTATCTCTTTAGATGTACAGATGTTATTTAGCTTATTCCCTGCTCCTGACAACAGTCAGAGCTGATAGGTTGAGCTGTGACTAGGCCAAGCAAGGACTTAGTGGTGGACTTAGTGCCTGCTCCCAATTGTCTTAGACATCACATTTAAGTTTAGGTAGGGTAACATGGCCCTGACTTTAGTATCATCTTTAGGATATATGCAAAGCCTATGGTACGGTCTGACAGAACTGGCTTGGCAAGACACTGTATCACACGTGTGCTGTTAATTCATTTCTCCTCGTGAGTATTCTATGAGTCTCCTGAATCTTTTTTGTTTGAAGTCAAGTTCTTATAAATTTCCTCAACAAAGGACACAGTAAGAATAAGAGATGAAGGCTCTTGTACTGTTTAAATGTGCTGTACTCTCTAACTTTCTGGCAATTATATGTTGGTGTCTTGTGCGTAGGAGCCTAGTCATTTCCATAATTCTTCCTCTACAGCCTAAGCATGAATAAATGAGAGGAGGCAACAGCCTGGGTGAATTCAGTGAGCAGGGGTTTATGGTGTTCTATTATACAATAAGACTGCAATTGAAACAAATAGCTCCTCCAGACAAAATTAACAAGAATTTTATGATTTCTGTGTTATTTCTTTGCTTGAAGGATTGGTTTGGTTACAAAATTTTAAACAAGCAATTTGGAAATCAACTGCAAAAAAAGCTTACAACTCATTTTTTGGCAGCTTGTGAGAGTGTTAAAATCCTTCTTGAGAATGATTTCCGGTAGCTTCAATTATGCAAGTAATCGTTTTATTAAAAGAGTGGGCAAGGACTATTTTGGATACAGAGCTAAATTATCTATAAGCATGTTAATGAAACACATAATCTGATCATAGGGGGTTGCAGAGTGCAAGTGAACTGGAGGAAGAGGTCATCAGACTGCAGAACAGGAAAGCTGGATGACAGGATGAACAGCTGGCTGGGAAACAAGAAGGCTTGCTTACGTGGAGAACAATGGAGAAACAGGATAGTTCAGCGGCCAGGAAACAGCTGATGGGAAACAGGAAGATTTGCTCTGCAGAGAAAAAGGAGCAGATGAATGATCTAAGATGAAAAACAGGGACTGGGATCATTTTAAGTCCAAGAGAGCCAGGCTTGAGTAGGAAATGTTTCTTTAGTAGCACCTAGTGGCAGGGGCAGGAAAATACATCACTCCCCAAAACAATGGATTAATTCTGTTAGCTTTTAATTATAAGAGGAGGGAAATGCAAGACTGTCTATAATGTAATGTACAACAACATAGACGACCTACCTCTTGCCCCGTTAGTATCCCTGACTCTTCCTGCTCAAACTGATTCAGGAGGGATAGTTTAAGCTAACATTAGCTCTAGGCTAAAGTAAAAAGCTGACCCTCACATGCTGAATATATCAAGTTTTTCTATGGTTTAAGTCTATATCCTTTATATCGAGGACTATCGGCTGCCCGTATAATATTCTGTGGATTATACAATATTTAGTTAAATCAATAACATAAAATTAGCTTGCCAGCTTACTTCGCTTAAATACGTTATGTTTCTTCATAGGTCTACTGGATAAATGTCCGCCATTTTCTACCAAGTACATGAAGGCCTACAGTAGGATGTACAGTAATACCAGCAAATACACACAGCCAAATCTACTTTGTTGGGGGGACAAGAGCATGTGGAGAGTTCTCAGGTAGTATCCATGGCCAGGAGAGTTTGACAGTTTGTAATTTCAGCAGTAATTGCAGCTACTTTGTGGGGGAAAAGGAAAACCAAAAAATACCCCCTCTTGCATATTTCAAAAATAACTGAACCAGGAATATAGGGCTGAAAGTAAACCTTAACTCTAATAAAGTATGATGCAAAACGTTTTGGGGAGCTAGCAAGAAAACCGAGAGTGTAAGTTTGATAGTACAGTGAAAACCAAGCCTCTGATTTCCAAAATGTTCAGAGGGGGTGCTGACTTAAAGTCATTAATGTTAAAATACGTTAAAATATTAACTATAGTTTAGAAATATGTTAAGCAGTGAATTTGAAGTTACAGAAGGAGGAAGGCTGTCATGAATTTAAATAGGCTTTTGTCTTGATTTTGATTGTTTTTTGTTTGATGATTGAAATGAAACTGTTTCAGTTTGGGGTCACCATTGCTTGTAATAACAAGGTAAGAAAATATTTAATCACCCTGAAATTAATTAGGCTATGTAATGTTTTTATGCTTTACATTGAAGCCCTAAAGCGCACTGTTTCCATTATGCTTACATCCAAACTGGGTTGTTTGTTACATAACACGGCTTGTTAAATATTCTCTTTAGATTAGACTATGTGTTGTGTTTTAGAGAGGGTAAAACAACTGGTATTTTATAATGTTATAAATTGTATTTGGCTGTGCTTGATTTACATGAGGCTGTATGGTATTTTAGGATAATTCTTCTATAAACATCTTGCTTTTATACTGCTGCACAAGCTCAGACCTTAAAGGCACCAGCGTGAATGAGTCTGCGCATACTGTTTGATCAGTGAAAGGGTTTGTATTATGATGATGAATCCCTCAGTTGAGGAGGACATTGACTTCAAATGCAAACAAAGCTCTTATGTTACTCTTCACTTGGCAACAGATATGAGAGAGTGGGTGTAATACCCAAGAGATTCCTCCTTCTGTTCTTTCTCTGTGTGCAACTTTGATTTGTGGATATTAATTTCATTCAGCACTCACATTATTATGGTTGAAGCTGAATTAAACTGATGTGTTCCATTTAGAGCAAAAACACTGGCACTAACATGAAACATCAGGAAATTTGAAACATTGCTAACATGAAATAAAATGTTAATAGTAGACTATCTATTGGAAAATCAGTTTCTTCAAATGCATATCATTTTCATTGTATCCAGTCTGTTAATACACTTGTAGATTCATATGATGCTGACCTTTTGAAGTGGAAGCATTTACCTGAAAACAGAAATCTGACCCAATCTAAAACCTGAATCTAGAATTTGTAAAAAGTGATGGGTAATCACACATTTTCTCGAGGTGGTGAGGGAGTTAGAATTGAAAGTGTACCAAAATAAACTACATTGATGTTAATCACTTAATGGCAAGCACAGCTCTTGAATAACTTTTAAGCTTTTGCCTAATCCTAAATGAGCATTCCTCTGAATGAAACATCTGCTAAAAAACAGACACATTTCACAGAGTAGAATCAATGATGATCATCCGCCCACCCAGTATAAACTGGCAGCAGTAAATCCACATTTTAAATACAGAATCCATCAAAGAGATGGGAATATACATGGCAGACACAGCTGGTAAAAGAAGGGAGTGGGAAGACAAAAAAAAAAAACCCAAAGCTTCACTTGTCAGTAAAGATCAGTGACAATGCAGAAAATTGTTGAAATTACTGAAGCGAATCGTGACAAGATTCCATTAAAATGTTAAAACCTCATTTTACACTTCAACATAAAATGTCACACTGCAAGAGCTAGAAGTATCTGCATTGCCAACTAAAATCTTCAAATTACTCAAATAATTGATGACAGTTTTTGATATTGCATCTGTATTTGACTGGCATCATGTTGAGTCTCTGCAAGCTACACAGTTGTGAGTGACAACTAACTGCAGATTAAATGTCCTGTAGATAATTAAGGTTAACACGCAGACAGTGAACAACAAAAAACAACCAAACTAAACTAATAGTGTAATAGTAATAATGATACAGATTTGGTCTCTAAGGCTTAGCTCCATACATTTTTACCTTTATGATGCAAAGCCTTTGGCTTACAAGTCCTTGTTGACATTTGACTGCTCTTACATTATAGTAGAAACCAAACCCCAATACATTCATTTAGGTATTTTCAGTATCAGTGCTTGCAATGCTTTTGATCGTACTTGCAGTTTTGTTGTAAAATTACCCAAACCATTTTTATAACCAATATGTTCAAATTGGTCACAGGTGTAATGGGTGACCTCCCCACAAATTTCTCTCCACATGCATCTTGAATCATTGAATTAATCTCTCTAGTCTTGGTTCACCTTGTACTGATATATTTTTATGCAATGGTGCATGCTGTCTGACACTGCTAGTTGGCTCTCAGGCAGCAAAGTCAGGCCACGTGGACTACTCAATCCATGGCTTATTATGGGCCATCCCACTCCCTGTGCTGGGTATAACAGGACCCTGTGCTGCTGTCCCCAGTCTGCAACCAGCACATTACCATCTGTATCTATACAGATTCCCCAGGGGCAGGCCAGCACTGGTCCCATTCCAGCACATACACCCAGAACTCTCACTGTGTTCCAACCTGGTTCCAGGACTTTGATGCAAGGAACACGACCTGTTTCATTGCCCCTTTCAGACACAGCTATCATGCCTGAGCTTAAGCAGGCTGCCACTAAATAGGGCCTATGGAATCCAGTTACCACTGTGCGCTCAAGACGACAGCCTGTCTTAGGTTCAAGCTTTAGGGCAATTAAGGTACCTTTCCTGATATCAGCTATCAAGAACTCATCCAGTCTGGTTACGGTCACGCCCCTTGGAGCCTCAAGCTCATCTTTTGCAGAGCTCAACCCTGACCCTCCAAAAGTCTGGAGCAGGCGACCATGCCGGCTAAACACGAGCAGGGCTCTCTCTGCTGCACAGCTTATGGCAATCAAGCCTTTTGCATTGACAGCAATATCAAAGTAATTCCGACATCGTCTTGAAGAGGCTTCAGAAGTTGGGGAGGTCACTTGCTGGAGGACATTACCCCGAGGATCAGTAACCTGTTTCAAGATGTAAAGTTAGTTCATGGCTGGTTGCAACTTAATTTGGCATGATACACATACTTTATTTGGTACATGTCTGAAAGTTACTTTACATAAAACATACCTGAACACGTGCATTCCCACAGTCCACTATAAAGAGTTGGCCCTGTGGTGTGGCATGGATTCCACTTGGAAGGGTGAGGTCAGACCGACCTGAACCCTGCTTTCCAAACCGCCTGGTCAGATGGATTCCTCTGGGGTTGAATGCTGTCAAGGATGGGTCGTCACCCTCCTCCTCAAGTTCCTCCAGGGCTGGCTCTCCTCTCTCCCCTCTGCCCCTCTTTGGTTCTTGAGAGGTACTGTCTATGTAAGGCATGGATAAAGACCTAGCTACCAGTGGTTGTTCTGAGCCAATTGCTGTATTTTGTGTGTGTGGCTGCTGCAGCATATTATAACTCCTGTATGTAGGGTATGCTAGTGCCCGTCCCATCTCAGAGGCCCTTGGTCCTCTACTCAGAGTTGGTGAATTTGAGGGGGAACTTGACATGGAGTTGAAGTTGCCACACTTCACGTTCCACACTTCTACATGCTCACTTGTTCCACCGCTGATCAACGGACGTGTCTTGTGGGTCAAGTCCACTGCCGACTTTGATAGACGACAATTGTAGTTCAGAGACCCTCTGTTCATGCTGTAGTCATGAGACGGGCTAACAATGAAGGTATAGCTGGAATCAAGGCTGTCTGTGGGGGATGGTGCTCGGCCAGAATCACCATGGGTCCCTAGAGAGTGTTCATCAGAAGACTGGCTGAGGCATGAGTGAGGTCTGCCCCTAGGGGTGAGGTCCAGGCAGCTTTGGCTGGTCAGAGGCTCTCTAGGAGTAATTCTTGGATAACATAGGCCACTGTTGTTGTAACGTGAGTGTCTATTGGACTCTAGACTATGTTTTCTTTTATCTCCTACCTGGCTGTCTAAACTTAAGCACTGACTAATCTTAGTATGCTCCCGTCTTCTTTCAGGTGAGGGGGCTGGCCTCCTACCTGAGACCTGAGTCATTGATTTCCTCTGATTCCTGGGAGAGTAGTGTCTCCCATTACTTTTCATCTTGTTCCTCGACTCTCTGCAATCGGTATCCATGTTTTTATGTACATTGGGGACAGCCAGAAATACATCCTCCGTCTGTGGCTGAAAAGAGGCTGAATCTATTTCATCATCCTGGGATGACTCCAGGTCAGAGTGATCACCTTTCTGAAACCATGGACTTATCTTTGTTGGGGTGAGCTTTTGTTCCTCCTTTGATTCCAGATCACTCCGGTTAGAGAGGCTTATCTTTCTGACAACTCTACCTGTTGGTGAGGTCCACCCCTGTTGGAGAGTGCTTTTCTGTGCCCCAGAACCTTGATGTTTCGTTTCTTCGCATTGCATGTCCCGTGAATGGAGGGCACACAGCTGCCCATGTTGCCCACAACCTCCGACATGCAGGCACAGGCTTTGTTCTTGCACTCGAATATCTCCGAATGCAACAGCATTTGGTTGGGAACTGGGCTTGAAGTTCACTTTCTTTAGAGAAACTGATATTTCCCATGGTTGAAGAAAATCTGCAACCTCTTTTAGCAGCATGTTCTGGTTTGGTCCTTTTTCATCCAGACCTGATCGTTGAGCAGCGTCTTGAACCTGCTGCTGAAGTTGATCCAGTTTACGAAGCCTTTGGTCCAACAGGGACTGGCTGACCCGGGCCGCTGCCATGTTCTCCCTCTGGATCTGCTCCAGACGCTGCTGAGTGTCCCGATGGTCCTGCTCCACCCTCTCAAGCAGGCGTCGCTCTTCTCTGCGTGCTCCCAAGATGGCCCGCTCTACACCAAGCTTCACAGATTCTGTCTCAGTGGCATGGCGCTCTTGTAAGCGTTGCAGCTCTGCCTCTGCCTGGGCAAGGTCGCAACGTGCCTGCGTTATCCAGCATGGAGGGGACTGAGGCAGGAGAGTGGCAGATGTACCATCAGACCTATGATCACAACTAGGACTATGGCCTGGTATAGGGGAGGTAGGGTTACTATCCAAAGGAGATCCCACGAACATAATGATGGATGGAAATTTACTTGTAATGTACATGTACAAGTAAATGAGCATCTACTGAAAGACAAAAAAGAGAAGGTAGACAAAACTATTCACATAAACAACAAAACAGTGGTATTGTAGTGTTATAGTATGCCAAAAACATTGAACAGCGTACATCTGCCTACTCATTTATAAGTGACTTCCAAATATTGAACATTTCACTACCTAAAGTACACTTACATTACTTTAGTGAGATGTGATTTTCTTATTTAAGCAAGGTAGTATCAACTACTTCAACTAGACATATTTTAAATATGAGAAACGGAGTAAATGGCTAAAAATGTTGAGGTGATACGACTATAAAGGAAGGCCATACGAGAGACAGGGCTGTGGGCCGAACAAACACGCAAAGAGGAGGAAGAAAGTTTTGAGCTTTGCGCTGAGAAGTTGATTAGCATTTTAAATGGCGGCAGACAGCCCGAAGCATCCATAGTGAGGGCGAGAGTGGGAGGTAAAGAGACAGCCTGTGTGTCAACACAACAATACTTCTCAGATCCCCAGTACAGCAAATAGTCCCAGCTTTGATATTTTATTCATGAGAAGTACAAAGTGATGTTGGGAAATGGCAGTGAAAGACGTCTGTCCTCTGTGTGATGTACTGGGATAGTACAGGAACCTCAGGGAGTCTTCATATCATAAACAGGGAGAAGCATTCTTACCGGGAGTACATTAGGCAGTTTATGGCCCCAAACATTTTCCATATCTTGAAGATTTAGTGCAGTTGCAAGGGTTATGTTTGAAAACTATCTAATGTTTTTGAATTACTTTGACAACAATTTCTAAACCCAAATAAACCAACTAATTAAACTCTTATGCCAAATACCCTTTTAACAAAGCTGTCAGAGATGTGTTACAAACCTCCTGTGATAAGTGTTTGGCTGTTAATTAAACAGAATGGAAATAAGGCTGAGGTTTTTTCATGACCTAAAAAGAAAAATGGACCATTAGAGAGAGGATTGTTTTTTTTCTATTTAGTTGTTATTCAGCATGTCATCCCTGCCACAGGCTAGGAGCCAGATGAGGCGAATAACAACACGCTGAAACATCTTTTATTTGAAAAAATCCACACCAAAAAATGTATTAGGACATTCTTTTGTTCGTGTTGATACTTAAGAACATTTTTATCTACCTGTATTCCTATAAAATAATAAAAGAGGAACTTATAATGTATCTAGTTGTTTATGAAAATGGATAATGAATAGTCTCCCATCTATATAGTGACACTTAAATTATTTATATCGGAGATTAGTGACAAGTGTATTAAAGGTTTGATGCCGGTCTCACCTCTACCTGTCCCAGACTCTTATTACAAAAACTACATTATAGATGAGGAGCGTCAAGTTTCTCATCATGTGAGTGCTTCTCTTGGATAGTTGGGTCATGTTTAGTAAACAGTACATTGAAACTGCAGGTCTGCCTCAAAATATATCAGAAATCTAAAGAACACTCATGCTCACATTTTCACACAAAACAGAAGCACACAATTTAAATTTACCTGAGAAAAAACATTAAAGCTCCTGTGAGGAACGTTTGGTCTTTATTGATTGAAGCATCCTGACAAACTTCTTATCTTTTAGCTGATCACTTCCTGTACATGTGTAAGTACTGTAGTCTTTTCTGATAAAGACACTCACATCTCAAGTGTGTCACTCACTTTGGAAAAACGGTTGTGGAAAATTTAAGACTGTTTCTTCAGCGTGCTAACACCAACCCCGTGGCAGCAGTTACTGGCGTTGAAATGAACAATAAAAAATAATCAATGTTGTCACTGATGGGCTCTTTTGATTTTGTAGCTCGTTTTCACAGCAGCATCAATATTCATTTCAGTCTGTTTGAAAAACTCCTCATAAGAACTTTAAAGTCAGATTTTTCCGGATGAGAAAACACAAACCAATCACTCGGTCTTACCTGTTGTCAGGTACCAGCGCTGCTACAGCCCTATGCTCAGCTCTAATTTACCACATCTACCCGCTCCCTCACTTTTACCTCCTACCTCTGTTTTTGTGCTGGGCCCCCTCTCTCGTTGGCTGTTGCTCGGAGACCGCCAAGCCGACTCCAGTTTCCTCTGTATGCAAACTCAGAGTGCATCCAGGATTGACATGTTACTGCTGTTCAAGACTACTTTAAATAATAAACAGTCAGAGTGGAGAGCTCATTCATTAATAACACACACTACACAGGCTAATGCCTGAGGAAAAACACACACTTGTTAATGTTGTGTAATAAACCTATGAGCTTTTTACACAGATGTGCTGTGTGTGATATGAAATTCTGTTAAGAGTTACTTTGCAATCTACGTTTCTAGGGTCATTTAGCATGTTGTCTTTTTGTTTTACACGTGCTTTATGCAGCCTATTTATGTGAGCTTTTGGTGGCTATGGCTGAAATTACTGTTTAATTATACAGTATTATGATAAAGTTAAAATAACGTTGAACCATCTGACTTTTTTAAGCTCAAAGTCAGCCAGCTAATGTTCAGGTTTTAGTGCCTGCAACATAAGAAGTTGTGTTTAAAATTGTTGTTCAGCTTTCTGTTACACTTTTTTTTGTTGTTGTGTGTGTGTGTGTTTGTTTGTGCCTTTTTTGAAGAGTCAGGACAGTGGATGGAGTTGGAAATTGGGAAGAGTGAGAGTGGGGAACAACATGGGGGCAAGGAACCACTGGTGGGACTGATTTAGGGCCGTCGGCATTTTTTTGTGTAAGAATATGTTTTATTGAGAATAAACCTATAAAAACAAATAAAGTGCCTGAAAAGCTCCAACTGTTGATAAATATTACCAATCAATCTTAGAATTTTCTTAATCATTTCACTTCTCACAATGTAAGAAAATAGTTTTTAATAAAAAAAAAGTGCCATCACAGTTTTGCTAAATCTTTTTAAGATATGTCGATTTGTGCAAACCCCAAATATAAATCAATTCAGGAGGATAGAATTGCAAAAAAGAACCAAATCCTTTTGCTACAGGTTGGAATATTCAGCACTTTCTTTTGTGTTTCATTCATTTTTTACACAGGTTTCTAACTGTATAAATCACGACTTTAGAGGATGCTGCTCTATCAAATTCGGTTTGTGGTTGCCTAGACACAGCTGCAATTGTCACTCTGCCTACTTCTTCAGCATTAATGCAAGATGAGGACAAGAGGGAAACAAATGATTAATTTACCACCACACTCTCATTGCCATCATCATCACACTGCGTAGTTCATGTTCGGCTATATTTAACGGAGCCCAATCCCCTATAGAGTTGCACTCCACAGGTCTGTCTCCATGCCAGTCCCTAGAAGATGGTGTCAGTATTATAACCAAGCTGTTGCCACTATAGGATGGAACATGAATCTATCTGAGAGGGCTGTGATGGAACCAATCGACTACATCACAACAGAGTTACATATTCACCTGCACACTAAGGCAGGTGAATGTGATTAAAACCTGGGTCGTGTGTTTTCACAAAGATAATGAGAGTAGAGGTTTTCTGGCACAGCTTCACCAACTATCACTGCATATGGAGAGCGAAAGGCCTGAAGAGGTCAAAGAGCTCCAGCAACACTTGAAGTATGAAGATAAATTTAATTAACCCCGATGAAGGCCACGAGCTGAAACGCGCCGGTCTAATAAAGTTAATTTCTGGAGCTTCTTGACCTTGGCAAAGACAATCCTCTTTCTCTAACGGGTCTATTGTTTTTTTTTTTCCAGGACGTGAAAACATTTAAACATGATGTTCTGAAAGTTTCAAATACAGATACTACTAGGGCTAAAAAATGTGATATGGAAATATCTCATCATGTGCTCCTGCAAAGCTGTGACGACGGTGTCAAAAACATTTGACCTATGGTGCAGCTCACAATAACAACATAGCCATAGCGCTGGGATTAAAATATTCAAATGTATTTCTAGGATCTCTGAGGACCTTAAAGCTGTAGGGTCCTTGGGAACAGCTGTTGTAGTGAATTCCAGACCTTAAAAATCCCCCTGAATAAATGATGTTTGTGCAGGATTCAGATCAATACAGGTAACAAAGAAATGACACCAGGACACGTGAGATATTGCTAGGCAAAGAATTTATAAATTAATAAAAACATTCCCTTTGTAGTGTTCTTCTGACAGCTTTTCCCACTTTGTATTTCTGCCCATTTTTCTAATGATTTCAAAATATAGAAAAATATTTCTGACGACATTCATCATTCCATAACTTCTAGCATGATTTTTCATTCGGTCTCTCGTTGGTTATATCACACACCTCTGCATTTGTCTTCAACCCGCCGCTTTTTACAGTATTTACACGTGAATGCAGTCAACATCACCTTTCAGCCTCTAACAGGGGGGGGGGGGGGGGCGACACCAGAGCATGATTTGCATAGATCACAGGGGAGAAATCAGTCGGGGGGGGGGGGGGGGGGGGGGGAGTCAAAGCTTAAAAAGTGAAATCTTTTTTTTTTTTTTTACATCCTGTGACAAAGAAATAGAAATCAACACATGTTGTAAATCAATTTCACTCATGGCACTACGACACGTGTTACAGATCCACACGTGAAAACAAACTCCCTGCAAAACAGCTGAAAGCATTCTTAAAAACTACATAGCATGAACTGATTAGAATAATAGAAATGGCAACTAAAACTTGAGGAAAAAAAATAAAGTGGAAGCCTCGTTTGGCACACATCGTGTTCTGATTTAAGAGATCTATTTATTTGACCAACATTTACGCTGGCTGGCAGTGGAGGAGCCAATCAAAACCCAAAATCATCCCGGTTGAAATGAAGTGACAGGTGAACACTTTGGCATGCTGTTTGCACTTTCTTTCTGTTCAACACTAACAAGCACAAACACAGAAACTGAAAAGATAACACGCTCTGGATTTAGACCGACATAAACAACGGTGAGATTCAAAAGACGTCAAAGAATCTGTTTCACAATTTGACACATGAGCTGTAGTGTTCAAGAACGTTGAAAAAAAAAAAGAAAAAAAGAAATCTGTGACATAAGGAATAGAAACTTTTTTTAAGCTTTGGGTATACAAAACATCTTTGTCAGTTAAATCAAGATTTTGTCAAGTTCTGAGTTTAGCTGAGGTGACACAAGGAAGCAGAGACAGCCATGGCTGACATTTTGAGGAGTTAACTCTTCATAGATATACATTAAACGATTTTGTTTCTGAAAGACAAAATTGTTTTGGTTTCTTTGTTTCTTTGCAGTAAAAAGGTTTTTGGATGACCGTTTTTCAGATTTCCACTGATGAAGAAACTAGGGCCTGACCGATTTGGGATTTTTTGGGTTGATGTCAATAAATCACATAGCGATAAATCGGCCAATATCTTTCTTTGATCTATGTTCGATCTTCAGAGATACATAGATATAGATATACACGTTTATTCCTTAAAATGCAGTCATCAAACACTTATGAAAAAGATATACAGTTTAACGTAGACAGGACAGTAACTAACTGCGCATGTACTGTACGTGCATCGCTACTTGACACTCTGGAGCGTGATGATGCTTGTTGTAATCCATACAGCGCCCTCTGCTGGCGAAGGAGAAATGCTAGTGTAACACAATGAAACTCAAATGAAATGCTTTTTGACCGGTGAATAAATCTAGTAATCTCGGCGCACATGTGCAATAAAATAAGCCGATACCGATAGTCACTTGATATGCTGATATCGGCTGATATTATCGGCTGGCTGATTAATCGGTTGGGCTCTAGAAGAAACAGCAGTAAAGATAAGTCTGAGTCATGTTAGTTGCTGCAACAAAACACTGATGTGAATGTGAAGAATTGACATCAGTGTTGATGTTTGTTTAAAGACGTTGTACCCCCCCCCCCCATCCACAATCTCACAACCTCTACTGATGTAGTAACAGTTGGAGGGCTGACTCGTCTACCAGCAGAGGAAGACGTTTGCTGCCTTTTATTTGTGTTATGAAGTATGAAAACAACTTCAAACAGCTCGGTAAGAAGCAGGCTAGATAAAAGCTGTCAAAACTCCCTGCTTTATTTCTTTGTGTGTTTTAAAATAACAAATAAAAGAAGCTCTGCTAAATATCTGATAACACATGGACGTTACCTGGTTGGAAAGACACCCCTATCCCTAACTTTATCGATGTCTCTTAATTCTAAGAAATGAAATGTGTAAAAATACAAATGACAAAGAAAGCAGTGAACAATGACTGTGGGATGTGTAAGCAGGTGTAAACGGGCTCACATCAGAAACATTTTCAGTCTCAGACAAATGCCAACAATTTAAGATTTGCAATTCCCTTTTTTTTTTTTTTTGCTTGGTGCTGAATCTGAGTAACACACTCTGCTCTGTCCAATGACATCGTTTAAAGGATTGCTCTGGCTTACAAATGCATTGTGATTAATCCGGAGATTGTTTTAGAAATGGCTTTCTTCTTATATTTGGCCATGTGACTCTTACTGCATTTGTGTAACATTCGGCATTGGCACATTTTTTTTTTTTGGGGGGGGGGGGTTATTTGAAAGCACTTCAGTGTGTGAAAGTGCCCCATGAATACAGTCAGACAGCGTTCAGACTGTGAACTGTGACTGTGTCTTAAACAGAGACAATCGATGTGTCAGGTATCATCATCGAGAGAGAGAGAGATTGTCTTTGGTGTTGAAGAATTCAAAAAACAACATAACTGGCTGAAACCGCTTTGATACTCTAACTTACAAACTTACAGAACTTAGAGGCTGAACATTAACCATCATGCTGAAAAATCTCAACCACAACGGTTTATAAAAATAGCGTATTTAAAAAAACAAAAAACACAATCTTGAGTGTAAACGTTGAAGAACCTGCAGTGGAGTGAAAACCCTCTCTTGGCCTTTCTTTCTCTGTGCACAGGAGACATTCATCTTGTAACACACTGATGTACAGCAGGCTGAGGCGAAGAGATGGACGGACTGACGGCAGTCGGTAAAAACTCTTGACACATTTCTCCACCAATTTGATTCGCTTGGAGAAAACATTCAGCATGGAGCGTGTCTGCAGGCGTAGGGATAACTCACTAAAAACCTACTGCATGGGAGGGATTTCAAGGTCACCCTAAAACCCAAGAAAGCTTATCCTACAATATTTATTATTCATTTCTTATAAACCTGTCCTTAATGTGCATGCAGAGACTCTTACATAGCTTTAAAAAACTATTTGGGTGTCACATACTGTGTCTATAAATTCAATAGAAAAGGGATTTACAGGTGTAATGAAGTTCTACATTTACAAACACAATGACTGCGCCTATGGCTTTGACTGGCTGAGGGCAGCCTCAACTTTTTAAGAAAAATGTCCAAAAAAGATGAATCTTTCAAAGATTAAGACTTTGCAGGATGGTAGTCGCTTTTAGCAGTTCATCTCCTGCCAAAAGTCGAGAGAGAGAATGGCGAGTATGTGCAGAAAACCGAGGTGGGTTTTACATTACAGTCTTACAGTTAATTTTTTATTTTACAGTTTTCTAAATTCTGAAAGATTGTTACCAAGTTCATCTCATCATTTCCTGGAGGATTTAAAAGAAACAATGTAAGAATAGATGTAAGATAAAGAAATGACTGCAGGTAAATTTAGGAATAACCGTCTTATCAAACAAAAGAAAACTAACAAGCATCAATTCAAACTCTTTCAAGGTCTAAGGGGAATCCTCGCTTGGCTAAAAGCTTTTAACACTGTGTGGCTGCGACTTCACTCAACCTCAGACACAAGAAAATAAATTAAATGTTGATCACACAACACTGGCACTGACCTCCTCACATACACATTTACACTTGGTACCTAACGATGAAATGAAGAGTTGGTAGCAGTTACACAACTTGAAATTTATATTTAAAAAAAAAAAGGGGAGTTAGTGTTAAAAATAGCAGCTTGTTTAGTTCCAAGATGAACTGTTGTGTGTTCAGTTTGGCTCGTCTCACTCAGAAGAGACATCCTGCAGCGAACACAAATAAAAACGGCAAAAGTTGAAATGGAGTTCGCTCTTAAGAGCTTTACTTTTAGCTCACAAACAAAAACACCTTTTAAAGAAGTCAGTGAATGCCTCATGAGGTCTTTAAAAAAAAAACTGTCAGTTCAGAAAATGGAAATTGTTCCTACGCTTCCCTTCTTGCTTTTTTTCCCAAGCACACTCTGGGGTCTTTTAAGAAAAGACTGAATGACACAAGGAAGGTATGAAATGTAAAAGCATTGCTGCCTTTTCAAACCCTGCTGCCTCTTTTGAAGCTACAAGTGGCTTCCTGATGGCCCGGAAAGTTAACGTCACCTCGATGTCATTCACTCAAATAATCTCAAACACAAACACACACACAGGCTCCCACATGTTGCTGATATGTCTCGAAAATGGTGCAAATGCAAAAGAAAAACACATTAAAGGGTTAATGGCATTAATGATCTGAAGATTTCCAGTATTTTGTGTTGGCCTTGCTAATTTTCAGAAAAAAGAAAGTGGCACTGACTCACTTTTGTTTCCAGTTTTCCTTCTCTTTTTTTTTTGCAGCAGTGCAGCCTTTTAGAGGTTACATTTTATGGTTTTTCTGTGAGCACTTATTTTGGCTGGTCCGAGGAGAAAAAGCTCCGTGATGAAAACTATGATGAAGCTTTCAATGTTTTCCTGCTAAACATTTTTTTTTTTTTTGGTGTCATCATTTTCTTTGAAGACAGAACGTTCTTTTCCTCTGTGCTGCCTTTCAAATGAAAAGATGAGAGAGTGTCAACTAGCACCAGTATGTGCACCTATTTCTATTACCTGTGGCTTCACTGCGTCACAGAATACCATGGCATGGTATGTGTATATACAAGCTCCAACATCTCAAACATTAACTGAGATTTTCTGTGTATAGAATGGAAATATAATACATGATATGCACAATATCGTGTACGTTTACAGGGGAGGAAAATGAGTCCAGTCTTATAGGTATCCTATAATGATTTTGGTAGAAAAATGTTTTCCTCTTGCTGTTTGTCGTTACAGTGACAGAGTGCTCCAGTCTTTCATCTAGTGATGAGACACTCCTGCAGGACTCGTTTGAAAATAAAGTCTGCTGAGAGCTCTATGTACGGAGTTTACCGTCTATTCCTCCGCCTCCTGGCTGTGAGGGAAAGGCAGACTGACGGCGTGCTCTTGAGCCAGGGCGGCGAGCTCCTTCAGGAACTCACAGAAGATGACGGCACAGTAGACGGCGTTCTTCACTCGCAGAGCCTCGGCCTGCTTCTCCAGTGACGTCCCGCCGCCTCCACCGCCCCGGAACAGAGCGCTGTGCAGCGACTGGCCACCGTCTCGGACGTGTGCGAGGGCCAGCTGAGCTGCGTGTCGAGCCCGTGTCGGGCTGTTTGTGTGACGGAGTATCAGGTCTCCGAGGGATGGCTTACGACTTTTCACTGGAAGAATACATAAAGTTTACAGGAAAATACCATTAACAAGGACATGTGACTAAACATTCATCAATAAAGACCTTGAAAAACCCCTGAGGAGGTGGACCTTAAAAAGTAAAAACTTTGATCCTTTCTACTTACTTTCCATCTCAGTGTGTAAGACATTTAGAACCACACTTCACACATCTATTACTAAAAAGTCTTGATTTTAATATTTTAAACACATTTTTTAAATCATGAGGTGCAATAAATTCTACATCTTAGACTCTCCCGTTGATTGGTGAGTTGTTTTTGAAATAGCACTCCTTTTTTTTGAAGGATTATTCCCTGGATTTGGCAAAAAGGGAAAAAAAACAAATACATCACTGTGTGATCTCTCTCTCTCGCTCTCTCTCTCTCCCTCTCTCTCTCCCTCTCTCCCTCCCTCCCTCTCCCTCCCTCTCTCCCTCCCTCAGCTTGTAGTTGTTTTTTCACTGTAGCCTGCTTGTACATTTTTTTATGTAAAAAAGATTGTTTCCTGATAAGTCCACCCCCCTTAATTTGTAGAAAGACACTCAAAACAAATCAAGAAATATGAAAAGATACATAGATCATGGCTTTTATTGAGATAAAAAAGGAGAGGAAAGATCCGGCTGACAGATGGACTGAAGCCGGCCCTAGACTGTCTGATTTTACAATAACATATTTAACTGCTTTCTTTGTGTTTGAATAATTCAGTTAGATTTAAGGAACACAAAATCAGATTATCTCTCAGTTACACAAGCCAGCTTGAAGGAAAAACTCCCCTCTGACTTTTCCAAGTATGTCTGATTTGAAACTCAGACACAAACACAAACAAACTCTGTGTCAGTGCAGGTTGTGTTTCCGTGCTCACCGAGTGAATCAGAGCGCCGCAGGGTCGGAACTCCTGCAAGCGTGTCGGACCAGTCCACTTTGCCTCTGGCCACCAGGTACTGCTGGGCTTTCTTCAGCATGGCGGGGAAGTCCTCGTGGGAGGCTGCAAATGCCTCGATACGGTTCTTCACAGAACCTAGAACCTAGAGGGGTGAGCGGGGGAAACGTTTGAGGAGGGATTGACCTTAAAAAAATACTGGGTCAGACCTTTTTTTTTTTAATCTGATGACTCCAGTTCATCAGACATGGAGGGTAAACAGGCCTGACTCTCCAAAGAAGAACCCTTTTTTATTTTGAAAGTATCAGGTACTTCCTTGGAGAGGCCATGGGGTCATGAACATTTAGGACCTTTACTTCCTTTCTATCACAAATGTGTTCAGTGTTTGTGTCACTAATGAAACTGAGGTGGTTTCTATTTCCTGTCCAGAATATGGACAGAAATGGACTGTGGAGGAACCTTAAATTTTGGCTTACACATGTAACATGTTTCTTATTGTGGTGTGTACCTGGATCAGTGACTTGACACTGGGCTGGAAGACCATGTTGGTGTTGAGCAGGAAGGATCGGAGGAGCGGCTGAGGATAGCAGGCCAGCTGAGCCACGATGCCCGTCAGCAGGATGTTGACGTACAGAGAGTTTTGGAGCATATTCTCCAGCTTGGCAAACAGAACCACCATGAAAGGACCTGTACAGAGAAAGACTGATGAATCACTGAGTGGAAACATATAACGCACAATTATAGCTCAGCTGCATGTGAACAGACAGGGAGAAAACTGAGAGGAGTCTCTGACAGCCTTTGATAAAAATGACTGATGTGTCGTTAAGGCTGTCGGACTAAAAGGAAGGCAGCGGCATGGAGCTTTAACAGCTAGAAAAGGTGAAATGGGGACAATGCATTTCACCACCTCTTTCAGTGCTGCCACTGTGGAGTGACAAGCTCTTATTATCCTCAATAACTTCGGTACTTTGACTTGCAGAGAAACGTTGTATAAAAAAGTTTTGCCTGCTCTATAAGAAGAAAGAGTGTTAATTTTCTGCTGCAAGAAATCTTATTCAAGTGCAGTCGAAGCATGAAGCCGCTACTCGGACATCTGTGTTAAATGCTGCTTAATCATTCAAACATGCGGCAGTGTGATAGAATCTGCTGGAGCCAGCACACTATGCACCTCAATTACAGGGTAATGTGAGCTTAGAGAGGGAAGAAGTGTGAACTTAAGGCATTAGCAGCTATTACTGATCCTTAAAAAGACGACTAATAATTCCTCTGTTCAGACAAGCATTTTAGTAGCTTGAGTTACTGCATGTTTTCATCTTCCTTTGTCTGTAGTATATGTATATGTAATAGTGTGTATGTAGTTTTCGCTCCGAATATATATATCTTATAATTTACAATTTGAAGTTACTGATTTTATTTGATCTGAAAAAGCTTTTGTTTCTGATGTCTGTAAAAGGTTAGTGTCCACCTAGCAGAGCACCAGCGTCTTTTTTCAACTGTTTCAAAGAGCAGCAGTGGACGGCCGTGTGGAGAAACAGCGCAAAGCCTGTGACGCCGCCTTTTTGAATGTTTTTTCTGAGCACTTTGAATTGAAAAATCTTTCATCCTTTCAGAAAGGCGCTGTTGACGTCACCTACGCTCTTTTCAAAACGTTTTTTTTTTTTTTTTTTCCTCACATCATGGACAGACAGATGTGGCCTGAATATAATAAATGGTTCTTAACCAATAGCAACTGTTTTAAGAAGTAACAACAGATCTCCTGTTTCGACAAGACGGAGCACAGAATCAAGAGAGCCGTGGTCAAAAACTCAGCTGTTTGCGTTCACACATGTATCTCTCACTGAAAATGTTTGTGCACATGTGAAAACACTGATTTTATTTCACCTGAGAAATTTGTCCTCAAAAATCTTAAATTGGTCGCCTGAAGGGAAAAACAAGAATTCTAATCTAATTTTATAGAACTGGTTTAGAAACCTTATAAAAAAAAAAAAAAACTGAATCCTTCCCTTTTTAAATTTTATTCCAGCAATCAGTTAGACTGATGCACAGGGTGACATTAACGATGTGAGTCTCACCTGTGTACGGCTGAGGTGCAGGCTGATTCAGAGGTCTTGCAGGACTACACAGGCCCACCATAGAAACTTCTCCCTTTACGTCTCCTGTGAGCTTCACCTCCAGCGCTGTGGACAGCTGCTGCTCCTCTTCCTGCCGCTCAGCAGACAGCGTCTCTCTGGCAGTTTCCTCCTTCTGGCGGACCCCTCTGCTGCGCTCCTTCACGCGGTCCTCCAGCTCGCTCAGCTCCTGTGTGAAGGCCTCGATGCTGATGCCCTGACCGTTGGAGTCTCCTTGCAGGTGTGGCCCCCCTGGTGCCTGCTCCAGCAGCTCCTTGATTAAACTCTCTACAGACTGTTGTGTCTGGTTGGCTTCTGGAAGATCTGAGGATGCACTGTGTGGGTTTGAGGTGTCGCTGGTCGGCAGTTTGGTGTCAGACGGTTGCTGAGTGACGGAGATCTGAGAGGCGATCTGGTTAGAGCAAAGAGATTTAGCATCACTGATGTCGTTGTTGCTAAACATGGACTGAGTGAGAGCCGTGCAGCTTTGGGAGGGACAGGTGACGAGGGATCCATTTTGATTTGCATTTTCATCCAAATACTGCTGCTCCCCTAAATCTCTTTTCACTTTCTTTACCTCCAGACCTCTGTCCTGATTGTCTGAGCAGCCGTCAACCGACCCAATTGTCCCGTTATGCATGGCCTGGTAGCTAACAGTAATGGCAGACGTCGGAATGTGAGTAGCTGGGGACGAGGAGGGATGGGAGGTCGATAAAGATGCACCTGAAGACGTGGAGGGGACGAGGTGAGGTACAGGCTTTGGCAGCAGCTCCTCTCTCTGCAGGCTGCGTTTCTTAGAGCGAGGTGTGAGGCTGATGCAGTTGTTTTTACAGATCGTGACGTCCCACTCTCCGCTGTCCCGCTCCGAGCTACTCCACTCAGATCGCGCCGCAGCAACGATGGCTGCCCTCTGCTGGCCTGGAGGGGTGTTACTGCTCCCTCCCTGCTGGAAGGAGAAATGCTCAGGGAACACGGCCATGGAAGGGTTGGAGGTAGGGGGTGGTGGGGGTGTAGGGACTGTGTTTGGGGAGGGGTTTTCTCCATCATAAGGTGCCGACCAATTACGACATGCCCAGGAGCAAAGCTCGATGCCCCGCCGGGCGTCTCTGAGGTACTCCAAGTAGCCTGAATCCCAGTCCAGACCCTCTATATGAGGAGGCTGATGGTGCATTGGACTGTCAGGGGAGAGAGGGCGGGAGCCTGAAGGCCCTGACTGCAGTGCCTCCATGCTGGTGGGGCTAGAGGAACCCCCTCCTCCTATTCCACTTCCAATGCTCTGTTGGCGGATGAAGAAGGACAAGCGGGACGGGGTGCTGGGTCTGGGTGGGGCTGGAGCCTCTGTGCTGGGACTGTTTAGTACTATTGGATGAAGAAATACAAAAACAATTGTTATTATGTCTTATGGTCCTTCTTATAAACTGTTTTTTTTTTCCTACAGGTGTCTGATTGTTGCTCACCTTTGCCCCAGAATGGATTATCCTCATCCCGCTCCGCAGAGGGTGCTGCATTGAACCGGCAGCACTCTGGGATCAGCGACAGGAACTTATCTGCTGACTTTCCGTATATGTCAGACTCCCTGATAGCTCGACGCTGACTCAGCATTACATGGGTGCAGGGCAGTAGATACCTGGGATTAAAGCACAGCCAAATGCACACTTTGTTTTATCTGGGTTTAAGTGGGAAGGTATAACCCCATTCCCTAAATAGCTGGGACGCTATAAATAACAGTAACAGTGGAAATGTGTTGCTGGCATCAAATTCAAAATCAGTCATATAATTTTCCATAGACATGACTGATTTTTCTCAGTTTAAAATTTGTCTTTGTGTTATTTTCAACTAAATACAGGGCTTCAATGATTGGAAAACCATCACATTATTGTTATCTTTTTTTATTCACATTTTACACATTGATCCCAACTTTTCAGTGATTGTGTTTGGGGTTATATATACCTTTATTATATAAACTTTTCAAGTTTGCAGTGAAATGGTAGGTGGTTTAACTTTCAAACATTCTTAAAAGAAGATGAAACTGTAAGACAGAGTATTAATTTGGAAGTATCAAGGTGTAGTTACTCTTGTGACTCAAAGATTAACCTTCAGTTGAATGACCATGTCTAGAGAAATATGTTTGATTTGCATATTAAATGAGTCCATCAGCACTTTGGAGGACAAGCTGAGATGTGCAGACATACCTGAGAACGAGCTGCAGCATGATGTCTTCACAATTCAGGGAGAGAAGAGTCCTGAAGAGGCTCAGTGATACCATACAGAGCTGCAACACCCACAAAGGAAAGGAAGCCATTATGCACCAAGATAAGGAATAAGACATACAAATGTGATCGATTAAAAATAGATGTCATTTTTGGATTTATATTTGAGAACACAAGTTGTGGAAAAACTGCTCTACTAAGTTTTTTCGTAGATGTGTGAAAATGTGTGTTAAGTGGTTGTACTGAGTGAAAGAAAAACTGTTTTCTTTTCCAGCTGAAATCTTTACTGTTTTAAGTTTTTATTTGTGAAAAGACTTAAAGACTGAAATGTATTCATTTGAGGAGATTTAAGAATATGTGCAAACATTTTTCTGTGTATTAAATTACACATAGATGCAGCGATGTTGACATTCACTTTGCATGTTTGTTCTAATAAAAACAGACATATGCAATCAGTTCTTGCTCTCCGCCCACGCACCGCCCACACTGCAGAGTTCATATAAGGCCTTGAGGCCTCGATCACATAGACACATAAACATATAGTTTTTTTTATATACCCTTGAGTTGCTGCTGATGCGCGTCAGCAGTGTGTCCAGGATGGTGTCGTTGTCGTGGCGATGCAGCAGGATGAAGCGCAGGAAGGTTTTGAGGAGGGAAGTGTCTGACACGCTGCGCAGGAAGAGATCCAGATAGGCGGTGCTGGCGATCATTTCGTCCACTGAGGACTACATGCACACACACAAACAAAAACAATTTGTATTAGAAGAACAGAACAGTGAGACAGTTGTCCTGTGAGTAATATGTATGGTAAAAAAAAAAAACAGACAATGAGATAATTTGTTTAATATTGTGAAACCACTTTTGTTTCACCCACACCCACTGAGTCATCTTGGGAAGAAGTTCAACAAATGAGTCCACTTAAATGTTTAAAGTCTCTTGCTAATTTAAATTCAAACATGCTAAAAAATGCCTTCCAGTAAGTCAGAACTAAATTTCCATCTGAGACACAAATTATGGTCTGCCTGATCCTGTTTTGGAAATCTGCCTCGCTGTCGTATTCGCCGGCCAACCAGGGAGGAGCAGTTTACCTGCACCGTGAGTCTCCTGCAGAATGGCAGCTAGCTTTGGCCAGAATGTGGGATTTATTTCTGTATTTCTGAATTACTAATTTAAAAAAAACATGACACCAACAATAAATTGGAAACGTCGCACCACATTTATACTTCACCCTCATTTCATACTTCCAGAGAACATCCCTGTTTTTCTGCAAAGCATGTCATTTGACCTTCTCTGTGACGGCAAAACAAACAGGTACAACATCCATTTTTCTTGAAAAGAAAAAAAAAATCCCTCCGTATCTCAGGTATGGGTTGATATCATATTCAAATGAATGGAAAGGGAATATTGGCCAGAGAGGCGTTTTTGAGGATATTGTGCTAAAATCTGGAGATTTGGCCAAAAACATATTTTAAGAGATGTCAATGACCCTTCTACCTTTGCCCTCAAAATTGTAATCTGCCATGGAATCTAATAATTATAATAGGAGGAAATTATTGATCAAATTTCCCTCTGGGATTAATAAAGTATTTCTGATTCTGATTCTGAAATGATGGATACTTCACCACATACTACCCATTGGGTCTGATCATCATCAAGAGTTTGTGTTGCTCATAGTTTGCAAAATAAGTCCTTCTGAGTTGTTTTCTAACAAAAACAAATGTTCCAATGTATACTGGAAAAAGGAGGTGTAACTGTGGTGTTGTGTCGGTCGCAAATCCTCTTCCTACCTTGTGCAGTGCCGGGCCCATGACCGGGACAAGGAAGCCGTTGTGGAGGTAGTCCAGTAGCTGCGAGCGCACCAGAGGATGAGCCACCTGCACCACAGCGTTGCAGAACTCCAGAGAGTTCATAAACAACACGAGTGACGACACACCCATCCAGTCCTCCCGCCGCAGGGCGTGCCAGTCGTCCCCCCGAACCTCAATCTTCCTCGGCAGAGAGGAGTAGAGAGCGCTGAGGCCCGTTGCCAGCACCTGAGGAGGAGAGAAAGGCTTCAGGTGAGACGGCTGATTCAACAACAACCTGCAGATAAAAAGTTGACTGACAGGCTGGAGAGGTCAGGTGTATTTTAGTGAACGAGTTTTCTAAATTTTCAGAGATAAAGCACTTTTTTTTAATGTTTGAATAAAAAAAGAGAGTTGATACAATAAATGATTTGTTGCCGACTTGATAGACCGATATGGCCTTCATACATGTGTGGTGGAGGCTGTCTGCAGAGACCTCTGACTGTATTTGATGTTTTGGTTTGTTTTGGTTGACTCAGGGTGTTTCTGGGCGGTGGGGCTGGTGGAGTCCCCTAGCCAATGACAGGTTAGTTTGGGTGTGGATACAATTCAGCAATTGGACGCGATTTAAACCAGCAAATATGCCAGACGAAGATGTAGCAGCAAAAAAGAGAAAATATACTCATAGTGAGGCGAAACGCCAAGTGGATGAAGCTCGTTCCAAAACAAGGATGAACCTTGTGTTGGCTTTTACCCGCAATGCAGAATTGGTCTGCTTTCTGTTCGACAGGCAGGTGCAAAAGTTGTATCTGTATAATAACTTGACAGATTCTACTGTGTAAAGATACAGATAACAACTCTCAGCCTAACCTTTCCCTTTTCGGTCCCGGAGGTAGCATGTTTATTTCTGTAAATAATTCTTGGTAGTGTAGACTTGTACCATGACTGTAACACATTGTGTTTTCATTACACAATCAAGGGACTTAACAGATATGTACAAACGCTCACTTAACTGTTGCAGTCTACAGAAAAAAAAGGGATTATCTAAAAAAAACAGAGTATGTGGAGACAAATGGATGAAAAGTGCTCATTTTGAGAGGAGGTAAAAGCCCTCATGCCACTCAGGATTTTGACAACAGCAGCTTGTATATATGACATCATATTTAACTGAGAATATGTGCTGCAGAAATCAGGAGTAAGTGACCCACATGTATGCAAAAACCTTATTTATCAAAATGCTCCAAGCACTGAAAAATTGAAGATGGCAGTAAAAAGGCGTTACAATCTAATGCTACATTCATACAGGCACTGATGATGATAATAATATGCAAGAAAATATATAGTCTCAGACAGAGAAGAGCATTTGGTCCTTGATGCCACCTCCCCTGGTCCCTCTCGCCTGTAAGTAGGTCAGACTGAGGCTGCTGGAAGGAGGACGAGCAGAAAATAGCTGAGCCGGCTCTTTAACACCGAAGTGAAGCGGCAGTGCGGAGAGGTAACGGTCCGAACGTTAGAAAGGTGAAGTGCTGCACGGTAGTTGTAAATCGTGACCAGATTAAGAACAATGATCCGAGCGTGCGAGAATGTACTCACACCTTCGCCTCACACTGAGTCACTATTCAAATAAAATACAGTTGGTGAAAACATTGGTAGTTAGCAGAACTGTTCTTTAATAACACCCTGTGGCTGCTGATAGAAACAACACAGGCAGCAACAACTCATTTCTACCGGTGTAACGTGGTTTTTCTGGTGCAATATCCTTTTTTACTGCGCAATATAAACGATGTCCTGAATGTATGTTTTGCTTTGTGTGGATGGTTGAATGTCAAATGTGCAAGTTGATGCATATTGTCATTTCATTTGACATTGTAGGACAAGAGAGCCTTTCTGGATGTGAGGGCGATCTGCCTGAAACATCCGTCACCCCATAACTCCTCATTTCCGTCAGCGCCAAGGTTTTGCTCCGTCTGCCCCACTGGGTTCTTTTCTGGAACGTGAGTAGCTGTGCACACATCACAGGAAAACTACAAGATAACGCGGGGATAATGAGAAAAACGTGCAGCATGTTGTTTTGTCTTTATGAGGCAGATGCGTTGTTCGTTTGGTGCCTGTTTTGACAGTGATTGAAAATACGATCGTGAGTCCGTATATAGTGTTTTATTTTGAAATTGACCGGACGCTCTGTGCGTTACCTTGTTTGACTTCCTGTCCGGGTCATTCTATTCTGTCCAGTTTGACACGTGCCTGCAGCGTACTCTGTCGAAAATAGACTAGCAGCGTATTTTAAATGGAGCAGAGCGTAGCACACTCCAGGGACGGACTGCCATGCTCGCTGTGGAAACGCAATCATTGACTAGAGTGGCAGCAAACGGCGGCGTAGCGCGGTGTATGAGGATATTGGGAGTTTGGGTTTATTCAACTGATCTTGCTGACTAGGCGGGTCCCAGAGGACAACTATCAATCGGTGTACCAGTAGCTGAGCTCCCCTGCTAACCTCAAAACAAGAAAGCCTTTCTACCTCACAGTTTTTCTCTGAAATATTTGAATCATTTACCATTAATTGAAAATGAGCTTTTTCGTTATTGAAATGATCATTTTTAAGAAATGTGATTGGTTTAAATGCACATAGTATCTTTGAGGCACCTAGCACTCTGGTTCATCACGTGGGTAAGTTTCAGTTACATTTGTTGATTTGTCATCCTGGTACTTTCCGACATTTACTGGGCTGAGGAGGTTATTTTTTAACATGTTTACAGGAAATTCTCTTAAGTTGAGTCACAGCTGAATGGATGTAGATAAGAATGCATGTTCTGTCAGAGTGCATTGTCATGTCCTTCCCCTTCATCAGAATGAGACATAAACACCTCTACTTCTTTAAAGCAGTGTCTGTCACATCATTGAATAGAAAAGTCATATTAATGTGAATACAATGCTGACGGCTTTTCTGTGAGAGATTACATTCCCTCAAGTAGTGTAGTTAGATGTATTACACTTCAGTTTGAATGGACATATCAATAAGAGCTCAGGATGCTGAGCTGGAAGTGATCTCTGCCCTTCTTTGTTGTCGTGACTTAAAAACAGCTGAATAAATTCATACTTGATCGGAGTTCTGATGTTCTGCCTCACTGGCTTTGATTAGAGCCAGATTTAGTCGTGAAGGGTTTGGCTATCAGCAACATGCTGTGAGACCGTCGATGTGCATGTGAGAGAGAAAGCAACACACACGCAAAAAAAACAAAAGCAAATAGGACCAAGGCTGAAAATAATGTAGTGATAATATCTAAAAGTGTTGAAATTAAGTGGACGGGCATTTCTTTCAAAATGTTCTCAAATAAAAGAACAGCCCTGAAGGAAACCATTATGAATCTTCAACGGCTTATCAAACGGCTTAAATTGTCTTGAAATCAAACGTTGGTGGTTTATTGTTGGATTAAAGCTTGTTTAGTTTAGATTAAAAAATATAATACATGTCTAAATGTAGCGAAAAGTATCACTAGAGATGCTTATACTACTTTTCATGACAACATAGACTCACTCATGAGCACCATTTCTCACCGGGCAGAAGTAGGAGTTCTCAGCGATGTAACGGGCCACGGCCTCGTTGCTAGCTGACGTGGCCATGACCAGCAGAAGTGCATCTCGGGCTTGCTGTCCGATGGCTCCGTCCCGGTGGATGAACGGCACGAGGAGGGAGAAGATCAGCAGGTTGGTGGAGCCCTGCTGAGCCGGTGCCGCACGGAACAACATCTCCAGAACCACAGGCTGCCGGGCCATGGACACACAGACCTGGTGGGGTTTACAGCAAAACATATACCAGTTGGCATTCCTTTGTAGGTCATAGGTGTCCTAAGTAGCACGGAAAACTGGGGCTCCACATAGGGCTGGGCAATATATCCAGTTTTTAAAATGTATTTTCAAACAAGATTTAGGGTAAGACAAAATCTAAGAAGTCATATCAAGATCACTTGATAAATAAAGAAGACTGCACTCAAATCATCACACATTTTAAAGTGTGTAGGCGGTGATTTTAATCAGGATCATGCCAGTTTCACAAGTGAGATTTGGCAAACTGTTGGCACGTACAGCTGTAAAAACAACTGTTATCATTCATGCCCGTTGGGTCATCTCATGTGTGCAAATGCACAGTATTCAGCTTTAGAGGGACGATGTTTGAGGTGTCCAATTTTCTTAATTATGACAGAGAGCTGAGAAGGAATCAAGAGGAAAAACCTTCCATGGCAACTTTTCTAATTGGTTAGAGATACAAGCTCGTTATGATTTTTTTAGTAATACTTTCTCCTAAATTTAGCCTCATCTCAAGTCTCATGATTGACATTTATTATTAAAGAAAACCATATGGTAAGTTGTACAGACATATGACAGTTGAGCCCAATTAAAGTAATTTGGCTGTCACATCTGCTCATTTGAAGTTAAAGCCATTCCCGTCTGGCTGTTAAAGGAGTTGGTTGGTTTGGAAGTGAAATAAAAAACAGTTTGCCTTCTGATCATGAAGTGGCTTGTTTATATTCTCAAAATATCATTTCAGAGACACGCTTTATCTTTCCTAACTGACATGCAAACAGTAAAATGAGACGTGTTTTATAACTCAGTTCAACAGATGTTTAGTGCTCATGGAAAATTCAAAGCCAATCCAACATCTTGTTCAAATATAGCATTTTACTTTCCTGTTGCCTTCATGCACATTACGACTAAATAAACAAGATAACCTTCCTTCAGAGCAAACTTGCTGTAAAAGTGTTCTGGAGTTGCCTAGCAACAAGGCTCAAATCACAGTGTACTCCAGGCAACATGTGTTCCTGTCTGATGGTCAATACTGAAAAAAGAAAATAAGGTTTCGTCTTGTTCTCGGATTGAAAATAAATTCAGCAAATTAAGCTCAAAAGTTTTCTGTAGACTGGAGGTGTTCCTCTGCACATGAAAGAAGCTTATCGATAGAAGGTAGACGTACCTGATTGAGCAGCAGCACCAGGCTGTTCTCCAGGCCGGAGGGACAACCAAGTTCTGGATCAGCACAAGCTCCCAGCAGCCTCAGCAGGGGGTGGAGGACCGCCGTGTGCTGTAGCAAAGGCTGCTGGGACTGGCCGATGAGCATCTCAAACAGCTTGAGCAGCGCCCCCTGGCTGTCTGGGTCCAGGCCGCGGCGGAGGTGCCACTGAACCAGGCACTCAAGAATGTTCTCGGTGACCACCAGCTCCAGGATTGGGCCCATGGGTGACACGCTGGCGCTGCTGTCTGAGCTTTCAGCGGGCCGTTCCTCGGCCAGCAGACACAACATCTGGTCCGTGTGATTCCTCACCGCCGTCAGGTCGTCGCTGGAGGACGAAGGCTCGGGCTGCTCCAACACCCAAGACACCTGAATAAGAAGCCATTCTTTAGTACTAATACTTCTGCCTTCTGTTAGGAGATTTACAGAAACAGAAGTGTGAACTCTAACACAGTCAGTCAGTTTCAGTCCTGTTCTGAAATCAGTTTGCAAAATCAGGGGCATTAGACTTCATGCTTCATTAATCAGGTCTTTTAGGGCATTTTCACATTATGCACGATGGTTTTGTATCGTACCCAAGCACGATTGCTGCCCCCTCCCCTCTCCCCCAAGGTCTGCGTTCACATTAGCAACATTGTTTTGTGCCCAGCTCTATTTTTACATTAAGCCATTTGATTTAGGTGTTCAAAATGTGATGGTGAAATTTTCTCCCTCACCCCCTAAAACAGTTCCCAGTACTTTCTCTTTTAACATTTTGACAAAATATTTTTAATAAGGGGGGGATTTAGAGACATCTAAGTTGCAGCCATTCAACGCTGCAGCTGTGAGGCTTGACTTAAAAAAATGATGATGAAAATGTCTGTCTGTGGGTCTGTCTGCATTGACAGATAACCGAATAAGGAAATGAAACGGAGAAAGATTTCTCAACGCTTATCGAGTGGTCTACCAGTCAGCGATGATTTGCAGATCTGTGAGCAGCTTGTGCTGATAAGAGATGTGGTTCATGAAGTGTGAGATAAATGTTTGAGCTGAAGATCAGAGCCCAGTCAAGAAAAATGAAAAAAGTTGCCAGGAAACACATTTGGTGATTGTTGCACAATTTGGATTTTGTTTTTCCTTTTCACACTAGTTTGACCACAACCACTTGAGGCAGTTGACATGTCCTCCACTTTCACACTATGAAAACAGTGGATTCATAAAGTAAGAAAATCATGTTCTAGTTTCCCGTGACCAAAACACAAGCATGTGAGGTAAAAGGCACGTCTCTGCATGGAAGAGTAATGTTTACAGGTGTAAGAAAATACTGATACAGTTAAGTATTTTATGTTATTATTATGTTTTGTGGCGCTAGATTCTTAAAAAAACAAAAAAAAACAACATTTCAACTGTATTTAAAAAGAACATTTTAAAAGCAAATTATTGTGGCGGCAGTAGCTCAGTCCGTAGGGGCTTGCTTTGGGAAAATATGTAAGTAGTGCTGCCCAGACGGGGGGTTCCCTTGAGCAAGGCACAGAAACCCCAACAGCTCTGGAGGGCTCCCCTGTGGAGCAGTGTGTAGCAGCCCCACTCTGACATATCTCCACTAATGCATGTCCACAGGTCCTGATTGTGCATGTGTGTAGTTCAGGCCTGTGTGTGAGAAGCGTATCTCTCAATAACAGACCCGTAATTTCCCCTCGGGATTAATAAAGTTCTTCTTACTTCCTATGTCCTGATTGCTCGAACTGCTTTGTAACGGGGACTGTAATAAATACAACCAACCTCACTTTTCCTGTCATAAATGTTTTCATATTATGACATTGCCATGAATTTACTTTAAGAAATGGTGAAATCTGCATATTCAAATTTCTTACTGTCTGGATTGAAATACACTGAATCGTAAGTCCTGTGTCATGATGCGTATTGTATTATTAGATGCTTGCCAACACACTGCTTGTTGATGTGTTGCGTTTCTGTTCTCCCTCTGCGTATACGACTACAGAGAGAAGCTAATGGACCTCGATGATAAACGTCCATAAGACAGAGTACACTTTCACGACCTACACACCCTGAGAGCCTGATCATTAAGCAGCACTCAGACCTCTTCTGCTGCCTCTGAGGATATTCAGCAGTCAGTATTTGGCACGGATCTGTTACCTTTCAACTTTTCAGCCAGTGATTGGACATAAGCCAGTCACCATGATACACTACACTAACTGAATACACTTATCAATACTGGTACTGCCAAGTGAATGTGTGAACATTCACACTTGGTGTCAGGATAGATAATCATTCACTGAAACAGAGAAAGAGCCTTAAAAGTCTAACTGGTCTCACAATCATTAATTGTTGAACATCTAGTGCCTCTGTGCTGTTCAACATAATAAGAGATATTTAAAATAACATCCCTTACAAATCATACTGATAGTTAATGGGTCTGATTGTATTTAAATAATCATCTAATAGAATCACTTATATTATATGATTTTAAAAACAGTACATTTGGACAGGAGGTTGTATTAAACAAGGATTTTTAAAGGTTTCTTTTTGGGCTTTGTATGTCTTTATTTCAGAGACAGGCTACAGTCAGACATCGGAGAGAGAGAGAGAGAGAGAGAGAGAGAGAGAGAGAGAGAGAGAGAGAGAGAGAGAGAGAGGAGAGAGGAGAGAGAGAGAGGAATGGCATGCGGGAAAGGAGCCACAGGACGGACTTGAACGTCAGCTGCCCACATGGGGGACACGCACTAATTAATAGGCTACTGGCGCCCCAAACAAAGATTTTCAAGGAGATCTGTGAATTATCACCTTTTTTTTGTGACAGTTCTCTGGGAATAAATAATGTCAGTGGCTCTTCAGAGCAATAGAATATTTTTTTATGTACATGTCTAACCAGGTGAAATTAAGTTATTTAGCCTTAATTTTGTTAAGCAAAAATGCACTGTTTAAAGTCTGCTGATCTGGGGTGTCGGTGTCGTAGTGGTAGTGGTTGGAGCGCACGCCCCATGTACAGAAGCTGTAGTCCTCCAGCCTGGATTCAAGTCCGACATGTGGCTCCTTTCCTGCATGTCATTCTCCACTCTCTCTCTCCCCAATTTCTGACTCTATTCACTGTCTTATCCCTCAAATAAAGGCCAAAAAAAAGCCCAAAAAAGAAAATCTTAAAAAAAAAAGTCTCCTGAACTAGCAGTAAGCAGGTGCTTCTTGCACTGACAAACAAACAAAAAACAAGACATCACTAAAAAAGAAGTATCCAAGTGAGGCTGGTAGATGTGGGTTTATATCATTTCTCGTACAGTTTCTGGACATTTATTTTCCATACCATCAGGAGCTAATGCTATCTTTGTGAAATCCTCATATCTCTTTGTTCAAACATGACTGAGTTATGACTCAGAGAAGAAGGACTGGGAAGTGGACAACTCTCCCTGAAGAGTTGAGCCTGACAGTTTGCAATCCTGTTGAACAGGCTGTCTGTTTTGTTGTAAACTGAGTCATAGTTTTGTTCTTTTCGTGATATATTTTTTGAACACTTTCAAAGTATCGGTGGCCACAGATTTGGAGCAAAGCAGTAGAGTAATGCAAGCAGTGAAACATTATCATTTATAGTGACAGGTGAACACACTGTGCTGTACTGAGTTAACACTAGATTACAGTCAGAACTTTCAAATAAGCAGTTTAGATAGTACGGTAGGGCTAAGGCCTTGATAAAAAAAACTGTTGTAACGACCGGTGTTTTGCCATGTGCAACTCATGGTAAAGAAGATAAAACAGAGATGTTGTTAATCCAAAGCCATTTTCATGTATGCACTCCTGGAAATGTCTAGAGAATTTAAGGTAGACTGCTCCTGAAATCCTCCTGAGTTGGTTGTTCACACATGCACCTCACAGCAGGAGACTATCCCTGTGAGACGGGAGAGTTGGGAGTCTCTGGAGGCAAGACATTACCTTTAACGAATGACATGGAAGTGGCGGACGAAGCAACTGAGTCCGCTATACGATTCTATTATGAGAAATGTTGTGTTCTTATCAATGCTATCTGTGGTTGGAAACATCTACAACAACACAAGAGCGAACTGGTGTACAGAAAGGTTTCATTACATCTCCAGCTCACCTGTCTCCAGTGGTTCTCAAACACCATGAGGCAGGTCTCCGGGTCAGCAGTGCAGGGGCTGGAGGGGGCGGCGCTCAGGCCGGACCGACTCCCAGGTCCCCGGGGGTTTAACCTGCTCAGCCAGCTCATACTGGACCCGGTGAGAGGCAGGCAGGTAACAAGAGCTCAGAGAGAGGTCCAGTAAAAAATAAAGTCAGAGAATAAGAGCAAGAGAAGGTAAAAAAAGGTAAGAAAAGGAAAAGCTAAAGTAGGAGGGAGAGGATGGGGAGGAAACAGGGGAGAGAGGGGGGGGGGGGGAGTGAGTCCAAAGAGAGAGGAGGAGGGATGGAGGTTTGCTGTAGTCGGGCTGTCACTTCCAATCAGGGCACATCTAGGAAAAGTGCACTGCTGCTTCAGAATCCGTGCAACCCGGTCCTCCCTTCAAACCCTGTCATCCAGTCTGAAGCCAACACCACTCCATAGCCAGTCAGGAGAGGCCCTTTGTGCTGCAAAGAAGCACAAGAAACACAACAATCACCATGTAAGCCTAAATGTATGTTTACAGTAAAGCACCTTTTTACAACATCCCAATTAAGGCTGCATAGCAAAAAAGTCTGAATTCATGACAATGAATTACTTCAGCGTGCGTACCTTTTACTCATTTGATGGAAGCCTTTACTATATTATGATGAAGTCAGATGAAGCTAAGGCTGGTTATCTGCTAATTTAAGATTAACTGGTGCCAATTTAGAGGTAGAAATTAAGAGGCAACATGTTGTAACCACAGGTGTTGTGTATAAAACATGAAGAAAAGCAGATAGACATAGAAACTGTGTTATAGCTTATATGCAAACTTTGATCCCTGTTTTATATCACATTTCATATAGTTATTGCAATGTTAACACACGTTGCATATTTTTGCATTTTTGCTCATTTTGCAGGCCTTCATTAAAATAATTTTTGCACATCTATTAAAACACATTTATTTTATGTATAATATACATCTGTAAGTCCTTTAGTATTGCTCTGAAAGAGTAACGAATAAGCTTTTGTCTTCAGCCGGTCACACACTAGGCCTTTTAACACCAAATATTAAACTGATCTGAATCTGGATTAGTCCCAGCTCGTGCATTGTATCACACTTTCCTTCAAGTCTCCAAACTTATCAGCCACTAATTCAGTAGTTTAAATAACCACATGAGATTTCCTCACTGAACTGAAAACGTGTCCAAAAAATTAAGTTAATTTTGAAGTACTTTGAAGCAAAAAATGAAAGACAGAAAGAACGCTATTCCCATGGACATGCCAGCTCTATCAATTACAACCAAATCCCCTTTAATGGACCCGTATATACAGACAATAAGACAGTTATTTTTGTCTGTTCTGTTTAATCTTCCAGTAACTCGCCCACCCTATATCCTCCAAAGACCCCCATTCATTCAGAAATATATAATTTGTGATGAAGCGTGTTTCTTTCAGTGTTTTCCCAAACAAACAAAAGTCACTCAACGCCCACAGTATATTGTTACCAGGGAAACCGATCTGTTCTTTTCTGTAAAGACTACAGCCATCCGCCTTCTGCTTACCATGAGAGGAGCTGTGTGTCCTGTCATATGGAGGCAACGTTCTGCTTTTATCGTCAGCCATGTTAGTTACTCACTTCCTTCAATGAAACCTTTAACTGAACATCTGATATGGCTTATGTTCTCTGCATCATGGAATTATTGTTCATATCAAAAAGTGCCTGTGTTGTTCTCTTGATCCACTTTCTTCTACATGACCTCATCTAAGTGCTCTAATAATTTATGTAACAGAAAACATCTCAAGTGTTTGATTAAATTAATTTCAGTAATAGATTACTGTCTCTTTTTTGCAATAGCTGGATATTCTTAAAAGTGTGTAATGAACATAGACTGTAAATAAACATGGATATAGTCTCAGTGACGTCACTCACTGGTTTATTCCTCCTGACAAAGAGCTACAACGTACCCACGCCTCTGATTATGAAGAACTCTTACTTCAATGTTTCATATCAAATCAAAACATCAGTTGTATTAAAAAAATCCCCCCTTGTACAATGTGTGCCAATAAAGAGATTAGCTGTTTCGAAAAAAAGTCCTTTATCTGAACCAGTTCTGTTAAGATGTTTATTTCTACTTAAAAAAATGGGTGGACTTTCAATGGGTGGGCACTTCTGTGGCTTTTGCAGCCAGCCTCAAGTGGACACTTGAGGAACTGCATGTTTTCCACTTTGTAAGAAAGAAACTTGTTTCTTGTACTAAGGTAAGAAACATAGGATGTGCTGTCGAAGATGAGTGTGAAACACACTATACTAAATATAACTCAATGATGCACTTCTTCTGTGTTGGGCTATTACATCTTGATATTTCCAAAAATATCTGCCAGAGGTTATATAGTGCAGATGCTCTACAATGAGGATTATGTGCAAAGTAGTGAACAGATGGACCATCTGTTGAGAAGTGGATTATGTTGGATGAGTGGTTTTGATGTTTGATGCCTTTTTTTTAGCTGTGACTTTGTGCTCCCCTTAGAATCAAAACAAAAATCTGTTTGTGAATCAAGCTGACAGGCGCCGCTGTTTCCTGTCAGGGAGCGAACTCCAACTTTTTAAGATGTACCTTTCAAGCCAACAGGCCTATTTGATACTTAAAAGATTGATTTGTATGTGCGCATTCCTTTTAAGATCAACCCCATACCTCAAGATTAGCTTTCTGATAAAGAAATTCACCATGATGACAACCTTTTAAAGTCAAAATGATTCATTAATGGATCTTAATTGCTTACTTTTGTCTCCTGAGTGTTTAAAAAAAAGAACCTTTCATAACAGCAGAGCTCAAAGTGCTAATGAGTTGACTGCCACACTGTTATAAAGTAGATTTTACAAGCAGCTTACAAGTGTTTTTGATATTATTTGTGGCCACATGATGTGGACTGAGTTCACATGACTTGGACTGGGGTCAGACTCGAGTAAGAGATTTGATTACTCCTAGCACGACTTCACTAAATCAATAAGGCTCCATGCTTTTATTTATTGAATTTCTCATACAAAAGCTGGATCCGTTTCTGCACACAAACAGCACTGAAAAGGCCGTTCAAATGTACGATTCACACTTTTAAATGAATCACCAGCCACCAGGAGGTGAGTCAAAGTTAATGACACTCACTAAATGACATGTTCACAGAAAAAGAAACTCAACCTACGGAGTTCGGAACAGATATTTAAAGCAAAATCACACTGAAAATAAGATGGTTGGAAATATAGTCAGTCATTTACCGTAAATGCAATTATCTTAAATGCAGGTCAGCTATTCGGCTTCAGCATTCAGGACAAAGCTTTTTGATCAGCTGATACAAAGTGCACAACCATGTAAGTTTAAAAAGGTGTTTCCATGTCGCACACACCGCATCATAAAAAAACTCCCATAAAGTACAAAGTTCAACTACAGATTCCACCAATGGGAGAAAACTCTTAAAGACAAGGGAGTTTGTCAAAGGTTAAACACACAAAAACTGAGAAATCTAAAGGCAAATGTATTCTCTCTTTAAGTTCAGACAGACTAAAAGTACAGAAAAAGCTTCCAAAGATTCCAGGACTAACTCACAGCCATGCCTGATCCCCGCAGGAACAGTCCAGGTGTACACAGGTGTAGAAAGGGGCAGAGGTCCAATGACTCTGAAAACTTTACTGCCCTTTACATTCCTCACATTTCTGTCCCCTTCTAATGACTGTTACTGATCACCTCTGTTACCGAGTTCTGTGACAGATAAAAGCACATACGGACCCCCACCGCCTTCATCGACTGGTATGCTCAAATAATTTCCTGTAGAGTATTTTTGTACTAATAAATACTTCCGGGCTGAAACCACAACCTCTAAATATCAAAAAGGCAAGGAAATGTAAAAAAGTGAAGCTTCAATTGTTGATCATTTAGTTGGGACTACTTAATTAATTGGTTATTAATAAAATAAATGATGTGAAAAAATGAATGGTTGTGGGAAATAATACATCTGAGGTTGCACATCTGGGCTTTGGGGAATTAGTTATCAACATTTGAACATTTAATAGAACAAGTCAACAAGCTAACAAACCAAGTAATCGAGAAAATAACAGATGAACCCAAATTAACACAACCATTATTTGCAGAACTTGAGACCTGAATGTCCCACCAGACAATTGTTGCTAACTATCCATGATTTTGATATTTTGTTGTCATTGCACAGCACAAGCACTGATCAACACCTTGCAGTTTAGCATGTAACTCAAGGATTGGCTCACTTTGGTCACAGCAAGGGCCACATTCATTGAACTCTCACTGCCAGGGGGGCCAAATTGTAGTTTCCAAAAACGACTGAAATCAATTATGTCTCAAATTTAACTCAACATATCCCAGTGATCAATTATCATTATGGACATACTTCTGGTTTTCATGATTTCACGGAAGATTTTGTCATGTTTTCTTCATGATTCCAATTACAACACTGCCTCTCTTCTCTGCTGTTTACATCACTTGCTGCTATTTTATCATACTGAGTCACTTTAATCATCACTTGTGACTTTATCTTGTCATTCTCTGCAAATACTGCCTCAATTCCCCCCAGTTAACTTCATCATTCATTTTGTACTGTATATACCCCCTGTTTTTGTTTTTATTTTTATTTTATTTATCTTACCTATTCTGTTTAAAGTGTATTTTGGAGCTTTCTTGTCTGTGCTGCTGTAACGCCCGAATTTCCCCTTCTGGGAATCAATAAAGTATTATCCTATCCTATTATTTGATATGTCAAAATTGAACTGAGGGCCACATTGAGGGTTGATGGGGGGGGGGGCACCAGTTGCCCACCCCTGATCCAACTAAAAGTGCAAAGCAGCTTTAAGGTGAAGACTAAAATGCAAGGCAAAGTATTCAACACTCAGTGCTGCAGACACACTCATGCAATCACAAGTACTGACATCCAACACCCATCACTTGAGTGCATTACTTCCACCATAATAAAATCAGTGACAATGTAAATAAAGCTGCAACTCCATCTAACTCTAATCAAGACATTACTTCATTTCATGGCATAATTAAGTTTTTCCCCTCCATGTGTTATCTACAAAAGCACTTTTCTCAGGTACATGCACTCATATAACTCACAGGTTAAAGTCACTGCAGTGTTTTGGGTCAGTGTGCAGCTCAGACAGCTCCAGAGTAAAACCATCAAATCTACTTGCCTTTTAGTCCGATTGATTAATTAAGAACATTATATTAATAGCATCTGGTCTTTACGCCTGATCTTTAAGTCATCGCCCTGCGTCAGATCTCACATAAGCGAACCGAAGAGGCTTACGGGGGGAGAAAAAAAACTACAACATCAACAGCGAGATGATGAAGCAAAGCTAGTTGATACTGCAGAAGATAATTAGCTGACTTGGAAATGTCAGCCGCGTATTTAGTGTTTTTTTTAATGAAGTTAAAGCGCACCTTCACATACAATAAAGCCGGGGTTACTCACCTTTGTTTGTTTTTCTTTTGCAGTCTCAACAGTTATTTCGAGGTGTTGGTTTTCCACGGACGCCTGCTAGCGGGGGTTGCTAGTGAGTTAGCGCTGGTCGGTTGCTAACGGCTAGCCGCTAATGAATTCCACAATGTCAGAGCAGTGAACGCACGAAAAGCTCGCAAGTAACCTGGAGACAAGTGGCAGGCTGGACCAAACTGAGCCGGGGAAGCTAACACGTCAAGCACTCCTTCATTCTGACTGCCGGGCATCCTGTTAGAGACAGATAAACATCCCATTTGATGATTTCTCAAACACTCTCCTCTCACCCGCAGCCATCTTACTTTGACTCCGCCCACATGACTGCTCTGACTCACACCCACCGCGACGCTGCTCTCCTCCTCTCTCTCTCTCCTCTCTATGCTGTATGAAGCTGAAGGCTTCCAAGTAAGGTACCCAAAATAAGAGAAAAAAAACATTTTTGATTGATTTTCATACAATAGCCTACAGAAAATGTTAGAGAACATACTAACAGACTGTTTATAAGCTCATGTGTGTTGAAATTACACTTGAAAACATTATTAGTCATGTTTAAAGCTAAGTGTAGTGGCGATATCTATAGTGTATAAATAAAACAAAAATTCCAAACAAATTATAAACTTAACACAAACTCATAATAAAGCCACTGAGGCACCTAGAGGGCGAATCTTACGCAGGATATATTAATAAGTCCATTGTCCAGATCAGGGGTTCCCAAACTTTTCATGTTTCAAGGGTGACAGAAACTGTGGACCCCCCACTGATCTTTAAGGTGGTTAGTTAGGTATAAGACGTAGCGACAGCCACGCACACACACTAATAAACCTATCCAAAAACTAGTAACACAAAATAATACAACAGCCTAAAAGAATTTAAAAAATGTCACTTAATGATACCGTCTTTTATGACATTGGACTACTTTTTGTATATTTACAAAAATGGTAAAAAGATATACTTATGCACTTTACATTTTTTTAATGGAAGGCATCTCACGACCACCCTCTTGGTGGCTGGCGACCCACCTTGGGGTCCCGACCCCCACTTTGGGAACCACTGGTCCAGATGATGCTTGAAGGTTTTAGGGTGGTTTATTTTATCTAGAGACATCAAGCAGGCAACAAACAACAAAAAAACGCTGCTGTCTCTCTTGCCCTGTCATCCTGCCATTACATTCTGGCTTCCTGGTAAAAAAAAAACCCATTAACCCATTAGGTGCCTACCTGAGTCTCACCTGGCTACCTGGCTATAAAGACACACCCATGTACAGACTCCACCCTTATGCCCCAAGTAGCAAAAATAAACAAATGGAAATAACTCATATAAATGTAAACAATAATCATCAAAATACCCCGAACATAATCTAATATTCAAATGTATCCCCAAAATATCCCAAAAAATAAGAATATAGACTTTCACTTAGTTTAGGAACAGTGAATAGCTGTAATACTAAGAAATACATCATTATCCGAAAATGTACAGAAGTTTTTTGTATTTACATCTAATGAGGAGGATCATAGACGGAGATTTAATTTTAAAAGTCCATTTGCACGCACTACATTAAAACAAATGTGTATCTCAGTAAATGGAGTTAAATTAGGGAATTCTCTCGATAATCATTTAAAATGCTGCTCAAGTATCATTCAATTTAAAAGAATGTGTAAAGAAAAGGTTGTGGGAAATGATGAATGTATTGAGTTAATCTAACTGATTGTATTTGATTGTTTCTATATTTTTGATCTATTTTTTGTTTTGTGAAAGAAAGAGAAAAGAACAGGTTATAACCATCTTATTCTGTTAAACAGTATCTTGTGTTATTAGGAAAGGGGTCAGGTATTATAAGCTGTCTTCTTCCTGCTCCTGTTTGCTCATGAACAGTGTTTCAGCATTATGAGAAAATATTTTTTGTTGTGTATTATGGTGTTGAAACCATACACTGAATTGAGCAAATAAATCAAATATGAAATATGAAATGAAATGTCATATGTTAAATTTCTGCTTAATGTGTTCGGGCCGATAGTAGCCTTAACATGTTTTATCTTTTCTCTTCTTTCCTTTCCTCCCCTTTCTCTGTCCTTTATTTCTTTTATGGATGTATCCTTAGATGTTTGTCAAAAAAAATGTAGAATGTGCCAAGACTAACAAAATAAGTGAATAAATTTGGCAACATGTAGTAGGTCAAGTATAAAAACCTGCAATAAAGTAATACATTAATAGGCCAATAAATCTTAATCAAGCTCAGTCTGAGCATCACATTTGACCTTGAATGTACCAATTTGACAAAATTCTCAAATCCAAGTCAAAACAGCTTTTCATGCACTTAGCCTACATAGCGAGATGGACTGGTTAGTAGGCCTGTCATGGAAATGGACGCCCTAATCAGAGGTTCCCAAACCCCAATCTTTTTGCTGATCCCCCCCCCACACCAGAAGTGCAATAAGCAGAAAGTGCAAGAATCTGTGCTATGTACAGTAATAACAAAATTTACAGATGTAGACTAAAAAAAAAAGAGTGAATTATTGGGTATATATGGCTGGATTAATGGGATGCTATAAATATAAATAAATGCTATAAATATAAGTATATTCTTAGGATTATAATATACCCATTAGACTCATTTTCAGTGGAATCTTCTTTTTTCCATTTGGACTAGATTTACCCTGAAAATAACTATTAAAAAAACACACTAAAGTAGTAGCCTATACAGTTTATGATTTCTACATTAACCCTGCACTCTGTATGTTTATTGACAGTGAGGCTCTGTGTCACAGTGGGCTCTTTACTCCAGTTATTGTATGTTGTCGCCATCAGTCACTCTGTGAACCACAGTGGAAGGAGACCTCTTTGGTTTTCTAGGCGATGGAAGAATTCTCAGAGGACTCATGACATCTGTTGTGGTTCCCTTCCATAGAGACCAGCATCGCCAAGCAGAGCTCAGGTGGACCTACTCGGTTGTTAGGTGGACTATATGCCAAGGTGTCTAAAGGGGGTGTCTGATTACTCGTCCCTGAAAGATGGACTTCTAGAGAGTCTCACTGAAAAATGTGTTAGTTAAAGGGTTACCTTTGGAGGATGGATAAAACAGATGATGGCAGTATCGGAGGGGACAAATGGCAGAGGCTGCTCAGGTGGCATCGAGGGCAGAAAATAAACGAGGAGGGAGAAGATGGAGTCAAGGAAGAAGGGAAACGTAACAACTTTCTGGATCTGAAGCTAAATGTCAAGTGAGTCATTAACGGCTGATCTAGGCGTTTTTACAAAAAAATATATAATGCTGTCTGATATTTTTTGATCATGAAGTTAATATAAGGACGTTTAAATGAGTGTATGCTGTTCTGTGTTCATGTTTTGCATTTTAATTTCTTGGAAGATTTTAACATTACCAGTAGACCAAGCCAGATCTAAACATGACAGGCGGACGATAAAGTCCTTACAAACCAGAAAGCGAAGCCACTGTTGAAAAAACTTACATGTTTAGATTACCATAGAGTAATCTAACTGATATGTAAAGGTTTCAAAGTCTACTTATTTTACAAGAAAAGTCCCCATAACTTCAGAAATACTACCATGAACCACATTATCTTTGTGACAGTTGTCATCATGTCACACCACAACCATCGTGGCTAATCTCTTCTTCATCTTTCCCCCTCAGCTGGAATGACTGGCTGGTTGATCCAGCAGAACACTTTTATTATGTGTGGCTACAGGTCATGATCTTTCCCATCGTCTACAACTCTGTGATCATCATTCTGAGGTACAAACATCAGCTATGATGAATGTAAAGTATAATTAGTATATATCTAAAAACATGACCTGTGAAGTCTTATTGGTTATGTTTCCTCAGAACATGCTTCACTACCATCGCACTGAGCTACCTGCCCGTGTGGCTCACTCTGGATTATCTGTCAGACCTCATGTACACCATAGACATGATCATCACTGTCCACACAGGTAAATGCTCTTTATTTTTGTTGTTGTTTTTACAGGGATTTAGAACAGAACAAAACTCTCCAAATCTGACTGAAATTTTTGTTATACACCTCTCTGGACAATTATGTTTGGAGACTAGACCTTCTTCAGATATACTAATTAAAGCCTCATACCATATCAATTTTTCTTAAAATAACTATTTGACATGAAAGGACCATTTTCTGTCATACATAGATTAAGAAATAATTACTCTCTGGGGATACAAACATGGCATGATGATGTTTTGTAAAAAAAAAAAACCAAACCGAGTCCTCAAGTCAAATCCATATTGACTGCCTGACATCAGAGGTATAATATGTCACATTTTAAATATTAATATAGCAGATATCAAATACATCCTCGCTATATATATATATATATATATATATATATATATATATATATATATATATATATATATATATATATATAGTGAGTCTCTATATACTATATATATACATATATATAGTATATATATCGTTGAGTAATGACTTTTAAGAAAAGTTGTGAAGTCAAACTCCCTCTGTATTTGTTGTTCTTAGCTCTTTGTTCAAACTGTTGGGACAGTGCTTTCATCAGTTTGTTTATGTTTCATTCAGAGGCTCAAAAATGTTTCATACATGTTTTATGTCCCTGTGTGAACCACGACCTGTCCAACTGTCAGCCCTACTACCACAGTGGGGGAAGAGAGACCACAGTAATGCTAGTTGTATAGGGCTAGTTGTAATTTTAACTCCCACACAGGAGCAATAATGTTGAGTTCTTGGATGTTGACAAATGATCATAGACATCTTTCTGCCTTAGATTCTTGCATGATATGAAATCAGTTTTAACTTTGTTGAAGGAAGATGGATTTGTTAACCCTTAAATAGTTAATGTGAATGTACCTTGACTTGATTTTTGCATCAGTGTATGAGGTGTGCTTTTAGATTTTTAAACCTTGTTCTCCTGTCTCCAGGTTACCTGGATCAGGGCATCATGATCAGGGACGTAAACCAGCTGAAGAAGCATTACCTCCACTCTAAACGGTTCTTAAGGGACGTGGCTTCACTGCTGCCCACCGACCTCCTCTACTTTGTCTTTGGCATCCAAACTCCAATGGTTCGGATCAATCGCCTTCTGCGAATTCCACGACTCAACGAGGCCCTGGACCGCATGGAGACCAGAACCTCCTACCCAAACACTTTCCGCATCTCCAAACTTATGATCTACATCTTTGTGTTGATCCACTGGAATGCCTGTCTCTACTTTGCACTCTCCAGCTACATTGGCTTTGGGAGTGATCGTTGGGTCTACCCCAACACCACCAACCCAGAGTTTGCCTCCATGCGTCGTCAGTACTTTTACTGCTTCTGGTTCTCTGCCCAGATTTTCACCACAGTAGGAGACAACCTGCTGCCAGAAAGGGAGGAGGAGTTCTTGTTTATGATTGCAGATCTGCTCATTGCAGTGCTGGTGTTTGCATCGATTGTTGGCAATGTTGGGAATGTTATCACCAGTCTAAGAGATCGTGATAATGTCTTCTTCCCAAACCATGAGCTGGTAAGTTGGAAGACAGTTAATGTAGACTTTGACGACTTTTACTGTAGTTCCATTCAACAGTTTTGCAGAGTTCCCCGTTGGAAATTTCAACTTAAACGCCTCTTGAAGGTCAAAAGTCTCACCAACTCTGTCTTCCTCTATTCAGCAAATCAACAGCAGTAAAGTTGTATAAAAGTTATATGAACACTGATTGCTTGATAAGTATAAAACACAGTTTGTTACCACTTCCTTTTAATTTGTGACCCCTTAAAAATGGACTACAAACAGTTCTGACTATCTGTGGACACAGTGTTTGCAGGAACAAAAAAACTAAATTTTTAAACACTTTTTAGAAATTAGTCTTATTCCTGACAGTTTATGTAATTTTCTCTGAAAAACATGCTATAAAACATAACTGAAAGAAAGGCCTGTGAGATTACTTTATACATACATACTTTGTAATTTTTTGGCTTGGTGTTAATTTAATTTCATATAAAGGAAACACTGTTCTTCTTCTCCTCCTTCAGGTGAAGGCATACCTGCGTAGCCATCACATTAGCAAGGAGCTGCGACAACGTATCGATAACTGGTACCAGCATCTTTACATAAACAAGAAGATCATGAGAGAGAATGAAATCCTGCAGCAGCTGCCCGTACATCTGAGGACAGAGATCGCTGTCAGTGTTCATCTTCCAACACTATCCAAAGTCACCATCTTCCAGAGCTGTGAGAAGAGTCTGCTGGAGGAGCTGGTGCTAAAGCTAAACCCTCAGGTGAAAATACAATGTGGTGGTCACTAGTCACTAGAACAACAGGGGATGGATATGTCCAAAGTTATGCCTTAATTGTGTAGATTTGAATTAATCCTTGTTGCTGTGCCTAGTCTACAATCCAATAAATCAGCAACGCTTTGAGAAAAGAGTTGCTTAATTTCATGCTTTTTGTTTGGTAGGTGTTCAGTCCAGGAGAGTATGTCTGCAGGAAAGGAGATGTAGGCCATGAAATGTACATCATCAAAGAGGGAAAACTTGCAGTTGTAGCTGATGACGGGGTCACAGAGTTTGCTGTGCTGAGTGAAGGGAACTTCTTTGGGGAAATAAGTATCCTCAACATCAAAGGTAAGCCAAGAGTGAAAGACTTAACAGAAAAAAACAAGCAATATTAGATTTTGACCACATTACTGATACACATGTAGGTTTGGTAAAAAAAATAAAAATAAACATACAGTATTCCAGCATTAATTCAGTTTTTTCTTCATAACATGTTGATAGAAATTATTTAATAGATTGTGAAAAAATAACATCAAATTCTGAACTTAGAAATTACGCAGCACAGAGTGAACACACCTCAACTTTAAAATAGAAATAGTTGCATATTAAAATTATTGACCTTAAGACATGAAATATAGGTATTTATGGTGCCTTTAAACTCTGAATTGGGACAGCATAATATATTTTGCTTTTTCAACACTTTAAAAAAATGTCAATAACTCACAACATGTATTCTTGTAGGCAACAAGTCAGGCAATCGTCGCACTGCCAACATCCGCAGCATTGGCTACGCCGACCTGTTCAGCCTGTCAAAAGAAGACCTGACAGACGTGCTGTCTGAGTTCCCTGCTGCTAAATGTCATCTTGAGGAGAAAGGCAGACAGATCCTCGTCAAGATGGGCATGTTGGAGGAAAGTGGGGATGGAGTGGAGGTGGAGGTGGAGAATGTGGAAATCAAGATACAAAGACTGGAGAAAAACTTGGAAATCCTGCAAACCAAACTAGCTCGACTGATGATGGAGCTCGAGTCAAGCAACCGCAAGATGCAGGCCAGGGTGGTGCAGCTTGAGTGGGAGGTGGCTGCACTGGGGACTAAGGTGTCAGAAGATGGAGACGAAGGAGAAATAGCGGGGGGAAGAGAAGAAGGGGTGGGTGGGGAGGTAAATTTAGTGCGAGAAGAAGCAGAGGGAGAAGAAGAGGAGAGTTCAGATGCAAAAGTAAAAAAACAGGGACGGGGAGAAGACGGTAAGGATGTGACCAAAGAGGGAGATGGAGAAAGCACAAAAAGTACAAAAGAGGACGTAGAAAGGACGATGGAGGGAGATAAATCAGATGTGAAGGACCCAGGCAATCAGAAAATAGAAGATGATGGAGCAAAGAGCAGAGAGAAAGGAGATGACAGACCAGGGAAAGGAGATGGTGCTGAGATTGAGCCTGAAGATGAGAAAGAAGAGAAAAGTGGGGGAAGAGAATCTGAAGAGGGGGGAGAAAATACCAAAGAACATTCAGACAACAGACAGAAAGAGTCGAAACCTGATGAACAGAAAAAATGAATGGAAAAAGGGAAAACACAGCAGGAAGGCTGTCTGTCTGTTTTACATCAATTTAAATATTGAGAAATATCTTTTGCTATGCTTCTGCAATACTATACAGTACCACTAGGTGGTGGCATTTTGCACCAACTTCAAATAAAAGTTCAATCCAAAGAAGAACAATATGCTTTATATATAATAGATGGTGTCTTAAATTGTTATTTCATATTCTAAAGGTTGTCTTTTCATTTTGATAATATATAAAATAGGTTTTGGAGGCAGATAAATGTTTATTTATCTCTTTTTATATGAATTAAATTATCAAAACTTCCAACCTGTATCTGGTTTTGTCATTTGTGTTTTCATTTTAAAACTTTTTCTCTTTTGGGATTAAAAAATATGAAGAAATATTCAGTAGTTAGTACAGTAGGCTCCTAGCAGACGGAAATACTTTTTTGAAGGCATCTAATAAAATGTCATATATTAATATAGTCTAACTCGTGTTCATTTTTGCTATGTGGTAAATAGTGCTGCTCCCCCCCAGTTGTTTCACTAATCCATGGTGGTAAGATTGGCTAGCATGTAGAACAATGCACATATACAAAAAAGGGAGATTTTCATGATATACTGTTGTAATCTTTATGCACCACTGGTTCTTTCATTGTGAGACCTTTGTCTTCATAAAAGAACATTTCAAAAAACTTTTTAAAATGACATTTAGTTTAAAAACAAAAGAATTTCACAAAGGTACAAGGACCATCTATATTGTAAATAAACAAATTTAAAGAACGTATAGTCATGATAATAATTAAATATTTTAATATCTTATGATACAACACTGCCAGGAGCCATGCTTTAACCTCTGATAGTAGCTTTAAGTGGTACAGTTTTGAATGCTGGATCACCTGAGCACTTTTCGGGTTGTATGTTCTTACTTCTTCAAAGTAGCCTAACTACACACGTCTTCCATTAATGGGATTATATTTACTTTCCAATCCACGTGAAACATACGGAAGAGGATTAGGGCCACACATTTAAAAAAAAATAGAGTTCTGAGTTTATTCTCATAATTCTGACTTTATTCTCATAATTCTGAGTTTAAAGTCAGAATTCTGACTTTAAACTCATAATTCTGATTTTATTCTCATAATTCTGAGTTTATTCTCAGAATTCTGACTTTAAACTCATAATTCTGACTTTATTCTCATAATTCTGAGTTTATTCTCAGAATTCTGAGTTTATTCTCACAATTCTGACTTTATTCTCACAATTCTGACTTTAAACTCAGAATTCTGACTTTATTCTCAGAATTCTGAGGTTTATTCTCATAATTCTGACTTTATTCTCATAATTCTGACTTTAAACTCAAAATTCTGACTTTATTCTCAGAATTCTGACTTTATTCTCACAATTCTGACTTTAAACTCAGAATTCTGACTTTATTCTCATACTTTTGACTTTAAACTCAGAATTCTGACTTTATTCTCATACTTTTGACTTTATTCTCACAATTCTGACTTTAAACTCATAATTCTGACTTTAAACTCAGAATTATGACTTTATTCTCAGAATTCTGAGGTTTATTCTCAGAATTCTGAGTTTATTCTCATAATTCTGAGTTTATTCTCACAATTCTGACTTTATTCTCAGAATTCTGACTTTATTCTCAGAATTTTGACTTTATTCTCACAATTCTGACTTTAAACTCATAATTCTGACTTTATTCTCATAATGTTGACTTTATTCTCAGAATTCTGAGTTTATTCTCAGAATTCTGAGTTTATTCTCATAATTCCGACTTTAAACTCAGAATTCTGAGTTTAAAGTCAGAATTATGAGAATAAAGTCAGAACTCTATTTTTTTTGTATGTGTGGCCCTAATCCTCTTCCGTAGAAACACGACTATAAAGCCAGTTATTTTATTGTAAATTTGTGTTTAAAAAAAAAGAAGAAAAAGTACAGGTTGGCCCTTTAATGACGCACGGGATACGTACTTCCCGGAAGTGCAGCGGGGACACAGGCCCCATCGATTCAACACAACTGCACACATAAGCATTTACTAATAATAAAGCCCCTGTTTGTATGTCATTTTCATGGAGTACTATCGCTAACACATATGGAGTGTCAAGAGGAAAAGCCGATCATCTACACAATGGAAAACAAGCCGATTGTGACATGTGAGTGTTCAATAAAAGGAGACGTACTTCTTTTATTTTTTTCTGGTTTGACAGTTAGCCAGCTAGCCGAACTCATTAGCTCGCTAAGCTAACTGGCACCCTCATATTAGCCAGGTTGGGGACGTGTGTGTGTGTGTGACGACCGGTGGCCTAACTTGTACGTGTCAATGCTTACACCTTTCTGTGCACCTCTTCTGCAACAGTGTACGTGCTGAATGTCCACAGAAAGAGCCGTGTGTCACTGAGCTAGCCGGCAGCTACATTGATTAACAGGCCTAGGTGGCGATAAAACGTCACGGCTAGTTGCTGCAGTTTGGTTCAGGATATCACTTTGTTCCCTGCTGTGCAGCCTCTGTGTCCTTACACTATAGTCACCATATGGCAGTAGGGTTACAGAGTCAGTTTGCCATTCATAAATCCCTCGGAGTCTTACTAAATCTTCTTGGAGGAGTTATTTTAGGAGCCGGCTGTAGTGACAGCTTCACCTCACACCGCCGGCTGCTCCATTTCTCTTAGGACTGGGTGGTGCAAAGGTACCCCAGTACACAGGTGACCTACTGTGAATATGACTCCAATTCATAGACATTAATAGGTGACGTGGTGACCTTTTTTATTGGTGGTCTAATGAATTCCAACAGTGTGATCCAGGAAGGTGTCAGGTGTCCTCGCTTTCTGTCATCCCCTGAGATCATATATTAATAATAATAATAATAACTTTATTTATATAACACCTTTTAAAAACACAGGTTTACAAAGTGCTTTGACAAACAGCAAAAACAAGAACAAAGCAAACTAAACCAAACACAGAAGAACATTAACAACAGTAAGAATATAACAGATGCAAAATACTAAAAATAATTAAATACAATTCAACAGAAAAGGACCCAAAGTGCACGATACACAACCAGACATATATATAACCCGACCATCACAAGAACCATTATAAGAACCCAGGAAACACAAGAACCCAACAACAAGAGCTGAGACCAAGAGGACCAAAGATTTTGAAAAAAATGTAAGAAACTAAAAGAGCTGAAATAAATAAATAAAAAGATATAGGTTGGGAACTCACTCCCAGAAAACATCAGAGACTCCCACACACACTCACCTCCTTCAAGAAATCCCTCAAAACTCACCTCTTCAACACTGCCTACAACCACTAACTCCCCCCCTCCTCCCCTTACATTACTTCTTCATTGTACTGTCCTCGTCGTTTTTTTGTTTTGTTTTATGGTTTTATATTTTGTCAATATATTTTGGGTTCCTAGAAAAGCGCTATAAAAAAAACAATATTATTGTTATTATTATTATATCAAACATGATAACCCATGAGGTTACAGACCCATTTCTGTAAACTTGGTGTACAGTGATTGCCAGTTTTGTATATTCTAGGTAAGTACTAGGCTGAATTATGATTTGTAATATTATGGAGGGAAATGTATAGTTGTTGGGTGGGAGGAATGCCAGGATTTTCCAACACTGGCTTAAATATTAAGAGAGTCAAATATGTATTAAAAACTTGTGATGTCATACATGTTGTGGGCCTTTCTTAGCTAACAACATCTCTTTACTTTCTGTCTTTGTTTATAACGACTGTGCTGTGTGCTCATTGTTTTTAGACCGGATGAAGTTTAGATTTTATGAGAAAGTTAGCACGTCTTAAAATATTGATTTAGTAAAATATGGAGGTGGAAGTGTGCAGGCTCTTTCTGCGTTTACAGGTGCTTTGTGGAGTTGCAAGAACAACTATACGGTCTCTGATATCTCGAACATACGTACTGTTGGTTGTTTTGCACGGTTTTATTTAGGGATGCCCTGTTGACACTTGACAGACATCATCCCAGTAGCAAAAATTGTGCCTTGCACTCATGTCAGTAGCTGATGTGTATCTGTTTTCTCACATCAATTGGAACGGTAAGATAAATTAGATTCAGATAAATTATTCTTTTATTGGTGAGTCTGAGGAAGTTGCCTGTTGTTGTAAATCATAGAGTAAGGACTTTTACCTGTTTTCAATTGGCGCTAAACAAACATAGATTGATTGATTGTTTGTTGGACAAACGGTGATTGGTTTTCATGGTCAAATGTGAAAGAGAATGTTTTGCAGTGTTGGGGTCTTGCAATGGTCGGTATCAGGGAAAGATCAGTGACATGCAGTTTGTAAGTCATGTTCCAGTATATCAGGAGGAGGAATTACTAGAAACAATTCAAAAACGTTAGATACATATGACAGATAGACATGAAGAATTACAAAGAAGTAAAGAAAAAAACATAGGTACCAGAATTGGAATAATAACTTAATATTTATACTGCTGCATTTTAACTATGGAAATTGGCTTTCAGAGTCATATCAATCTTACTACATTTTGCTTTCTTGTTGGATGTACATGGAGATCTTTTGACTTGTAGCATATTTTTTTGCAATAGTGTTATCATATACTGCACACCACCTCCATAACCAGAAATGTCTTGTGCCTGTCCAGGTGTTAAAGAGGTGACAGAAAGACTAACAGATTTTAAAGGAGGCAATCTGTCGGCACAAGTGATTTGGCCGGTCTCCAGCACTCAAACAGATTCAAACAGAACTCACTATGAGGTTAAAGTGCTGACGTTTGTCTTGCAGGATGTTTGTTGTTGTAGACATTAACACTGACTGAACAGTGCAGGATCTATTAGTCCTCTTTTCATAAAAAATACTTTTTTGCACGTCTTTTGATATGGCCCAGTTACAGTGTAGCCTGAGCAAGAAATTCAGTTTTACAAGTAACTCAAAATGCACACAGTGAGCCACGATGAATGACAGTTTAAGTGTTTCTAAAACGGGGCATCGGCTGAGAAAGCTGAGTCTTTTTACCATTGAGCAGCACCAGGGGTTCTTCCAGTCATAGGTGTCAGTGTGAAGCCAGCTTTACAGGCAGGTCATGATTAAAAAAAAGTTGTAAAATGTCCATTTTTAAATGCTGTGTGTCTTAGTACTCTAAATCAAGCAGTATACGTCAACATAAGGGATCTTTGATTTTAAGCAGCTTTGGTAAAAAGACCACATCTTTATCTTTCCAACACGAATCGATGCTACAGTTAATGTGGTTTCAGGACTTTTTTTTAGTATTGAAAACTCCACTGTGATAGCAGATACTGGTCTGCAGTTTCTTTGCAGTGCTTTTCTCCCTTAATGTTTTTTTAATCACATTCTAAATAACAATTTAGAGTTGTTCACCCAATGAGGAGAGACAATATCTTCTTGAAAGTCCTGACCTTTTGGGTATATCTCTGTTAAATCCCTCTGGTAGAGACTGTACACTTTTTAATTCAGTCTTTTATATCTTTTGTTTTGTGTGTCTCACAATATCTCAGATTCTGTGCTCTTTGGTGTACATGCTGTAAGATAATGGTGACACTCAAGATTCTGGCATGTAAATATAGCAACATTAGATGAGCTGTTACAACTCTGAAACTAAAAGCACTTACTACAGTGTTTGTTTGTCTTAACATTATTAAATTACAATTAGGGCTTCCACACTTGCAGAAAACTCCTGAAAAACTGTATGTGTGAACTCAAACAGCCACATTTTTCACCCCGACTTAACCCAGAGTTTTCTCCAGACACCGTTGCTGCGTCCACTACTTCTGCGTCTAATTTTTTTTACGTCACGCCTTACCTCAGATTTAAAAAAGATAAATTAGCTGAACGATCATGTTTGCGTGATTTCATTTGAGTGTAGATTCTTACTTTAGTTTGATCTTGGGAAGCTTGCTTGGGATTCTCTTCTCAACTCAGTCTGTCTCCAGTATTTCAACAAAATTTCATAATTTCTCTCAGACACACTATTTATTCAGCCTTTGTTTGATAGGATAGCTGAAGATAGACAGATAATGTGGAGGAAGAGAGTGGGGGATGAAATGCACCCCGGGTACACTGTTTTGAAGTAGGCTGTGCTCGAAAACATCAGTAAAAAAATTTGAGAGCGAGGAGAGCAAAAAAAAAATGAGACATGTGACGTTTGCGTCATATCTGCTTTTGATTTTGTCGGATTGTCGGGACTTTTCAAATTATAGCATTTTTGTATATATTAATATCATATTGAACATGGGCTCCCGGCTTGGAGGACTACAGCCTCCCAAACGGGGCGCAGCATAACGGCTAGGGCATCTGTGCCCCAGAATGTCCTCCATGTTTCTTTACAATAAACACTCGATTGGTTACAAAAGTCAGAGAATGTGTCCCTCTTCCTCTACAGGTATTTTATAAGCGCACATCGAGCTGTGTGGAATCTTCATATTGACCTCTTCTCTAAATGCTTGTTGTCCTGCTTTCTCACGGCAGGTGGTGGAGACCAGAGCTTGTTTACTTCTCTCTATACCTCGTTGGCCCAACAACTTCCCAGAGAGCCAATGGAGTGGAGGAGGTAAGACCTGCTCTGCTGACAATGAGCACAGTTTTCCTTGCCTTTTCTGTTCTTTGACATTTCATAGATCTAATATAACCATATGTAGTCATCGTTAAGAGCTTATACTGGATCCTATCAAACTCTGCTTTCTCCTCTGTGCAGGACGTACGGCCGTGCACCGAAAATGATCCACCTTGAAGCTAATTTTGTCCAGTTTAAAGAGGAGCTGCTCCCAAAGGAGGGCAACAAGGCTCTCCTCACCTTCCCCTTCCTCCACATCTACTGGACTGACTGCTGTGTGAGTAGCACCAACACACTAACACACACTCGTTACACAACAACCCCATTCTTTCAATCACTGGGTAATTTAATTAACAGTACTAGGAAACATTAATTATGACATTGTGGGAAAAAAAAACTCCCTGTTCCAGCAGCGGGACAATAAAGGACTGTTCTGTTGAAGTCTCTTTCATTCTGCTCTTTCCTGCTGGGAGAGTTAAGTGCAAAGACTCAACATTAACGTTTTGTTTGAGAGAGATGAAAGCTTGTGTTATATGGATGATATTACTCTGATATTTTCTGTGTTTGTGTCAGAGAGTTGAGGCCGATGAGGATGTGCTGCTGCTGTGAGGCCTTGGATTAAAGAAGTGTTCTATGGCCTCTGTCACCAAGTTGTGCCGCATCATAAATACAAAGACTCACCAATAACAAAGACGTATTTTATTGCACAATCTGCCAGTTGCTGCTTACCAACTTTTTCGGTCCAGGGAGTGACAACGGCAGACTCTTGATAAAGTTTATATGCTGCTTGTGTTCTGGAGAAGAGGCGATGTCTGCTTGTCTGTCCTCTAAGAATAGATGAGGACGTATGAGCATCCCATCTGGAGAAAACTAGGTCACAGACAGCTCTGTATGCAAGAAATGCAAACTCATACGATCAGATACATCCGATCTGAGAGTTCACTGAGTTAAGATGTTTTGGAGTAACTCCATGTCTGTGAATGTTTACAGGCAGTGTGTTTGAAAAGCTCTGTTTACCCTGTACACACAACACCGAGATGTATATATTTTTTGAAAATACAACAAAGTTTTGAGGAGGATAAAAGATCAACTCGGTGTGCAAGAAAGGAGAAAAGTTTTCAACGGCTCTGCATTAGCACATAGCTGTACTTGCTGCTCTTCAAGTAAACTGCGATGGCCAGCAGCCTAAAGTGAACTCGACATCTACTTTGCGAGGCTGCTTAGGGTGGGCAGGCTGGAGAAAAACATGAAGGGGTAGCAGGAACCTGCTGCTGCTGACTGAGCAGCTGTTTAGTTTGAGGAAGTGCTGTCATCAGCTTGTGAGTCATGACATTTCCTACAGACTCTGCCTCTGGTGTCGGAGCACAGAGCCTGTATGTGCATGCAGTATGGATACAGCAGTGTTAACAGTAGAAAGTAAGATTTCCAGCAATAAAGAGACTACTTTTGTGAATTGCTCAATTTTTTGGTTAAAAAAAGGATAATCATGTTGCCCTGCTGAAAGAGGGGACGTTAGTTAGTAACTAAATGGAGATTTAAGAAGATGTCAGCTAAACACGAGCAGCTTTCCCATATGCATTGTCTGAAAATATCTAGATAATTCATAATGCTGCCATTTAACACAGAGATTGTAGTGGTCACGTCTATACACTCTATGCACAGTGCAGCAGTCACAGGATATAAACGTCACTCCCCCTCCGATTGGCTCGAGCTGAATTCTCCAGAGAATATCCTGCAGTGTTCTCACATCAGCTCACTTGGACTTTCTGTGGAAAAAATACTCGTAGTCTGACAGGAGAACCGGTCAACCTGCCAACAAATACATTGGCAACATTATGTACTGTACAGTGTGCAGGAGTTTGCTTGCATTGTCTGGTAATAAAAAAACAAACATGAAATTACCCAATATTTGTAGACGATAACTTCTATTTTTGTTGCTGTGGTATCAAACCTGGAATCATAATTCTTAGATTTTGACCAGTAGTGTTTCTAAGTTTAAAATCCTGATACAGTGACAACCCTGGTGTGAACATGCCCACACTGTCTTGATTATATAAGTGGACTGAATGTGGCTGCAGCTTTCCCTGTTGTTTACTTCAAGGAGCAGATCCTGTAGACACGGCATAACAGATGGAGAGGACAGGTTGATTACCGGGCTGAAACACTAAAGCCGTGACTTGAACAGGCTGCTAAACAAAGTTCAAACCCCTAGTAGTCACATGTGTAATTGTTAAGAGATATTGTAAAGTGGAGCCAGTACTGTGACTGCTCCAGTAAAACTTGTGAAAGCAAACTGCACCATCAAGATTGTGAGCAGTAAAGACGAAGGATCCACACACAAGTCAGCTGACTGTGGGAGGCACTGGCACCTTTGTCTTGTTGGGTTTTTGGCTGTCTGTTCGGAAAGTTTGAGAGATTTGAACAACCTGTAAATGTGTACAGCCTTCAACAAACGTTCAGCTCTACAGAATTCACTTCAATACTTTCCATGGACAAGGGTTGCACGTGCAGTGTCATCAACTTCCAAAACATTGCACAACACAAATGCTTCAGTTCCTCTTCCAGCCAGTGGACTCTGTTATATAACATAACCACCCCTTCAGATCCAAACACTTTGAAACAATCTGTACTCTCTAGAAGCTGTCATTCACTCTGTTATATACGGTCACTGCATCCATATGTCACCACTACATCTACTGTAGCAGAAAAGGTTCACTTCATTCGTTCTGTTATCAGAGAATGAAGAAACCTGCTGCTCAGCATTCTTCAATAGTTTCCATCGTCTGATATCTTCTGATGTGGAAATGCTCCTCAGCATGTAGATCATTTTAAAATAATTCATTTTCTTCACTATTCTTTTATCAGACAGCTGTGCCGAGGGCTTCAGCCTCCGTACATGGGGCGGGCGACATAACCACTAGGCTATCCGGCGCCGCTTAATTATGATTTTTAAAGTCTTTATATGACTTCTATCTGCATTGATATTCATTCATTTCCTGATTAAGGTCAAGGTCAATATTCGTTTTTAATGCAAGTCACTTATTAGAGAGGAAATCATAAGGTAACTTACAATACAATACAATGTGTGATACATCACCCACTATAACAGTAATATTACAATATTTCTGCAATAATTCATATGTTTTAGGTAAATTCTATAATGATGCATCATGATCTCTGATCAACTAAAGAATACAAAATGACCCTCAGAAGATGAAGTGCAGGGTTAATGAATTTTTTTGGTGCAATCTGCTGTCAGTTTCTCCTCTTATCACGCTTCATCTTTTAACTTCTTTTCACCGCTGTCAGACATTATCCTGCTCCGTCTTTTATCCCGCTGTCACCTTACTTCTTTGTCCAGGTAACTTCTGTTCATGTTACCCTCAGTCATGAGGATCATGAAGTGGTGACGCAGTGACAAATGTAGAAGGGTATAATCTGTTAAGAGCATTGTTTGTTGGGGCGCTGGTGGCGCAGTGGTTGGTGCCATGTGTGGGGGCTGTGGTCCTCCAGGCGGGCGGCCCAGGTGCGGGTCACACCTGTGGCTCCTTTCCACAGTCATGTCATTCCCCACTCTCTCTCTCTGATTTCTGACTCTATCTGCTGTCCTATTTCTCCATTAAAGGCACAAAATGCTTAACAAAAAAAAAGACACTGTGTGTTGTTTGAAAAAAAGAAGATATAATTTAAGTTATGAGCATTTCAATAATTGTATCACACGAGTCAGGACAACAGTATATTGCCTTATCGATATTTTGTCCCACCCCGTAGCGTTCAGTGAGTTTAATTTTCTGCACTCTCCGTCAGGACTGAATGTAACTTTTTTTTTTATAAATTAATAAATCCCTGTTACTCTCTTTGTAGGACACAGAGATGTATAAGACCTCGGTGAAAGAGGACATGACGCGCTGGCAGAACAGTTTGCGGACGCACGGCTCGGCAGACTGGGTCATCATCGTCGTGGAGACCAACGACACGAAAAAGAAGAACAAGACCAACATCCTGCCCAGGGCGTCGATCGTGGACAAGATCCGCAGCGACTTCTGCAACAAGCAGAACGACAGGTGAGGACGCTCTATATGAAATCTGGATCAAATTATCAAAAGACGATTAGAACGTCTTTCTTCCTTACGTCATCATTCTGGGATTATTTAGTTTCTTTAAAGAATGATGAGATTTTGATCATTTGAAGCCTTGAAGAGATTGAAAATATACATTGCCTCATAATAATTTCTTTATTAAACAAGGAAAGGAAAAAATCCCTGATATCTGTTTCTGAAGTGTGAGCTACCAATGTCCAACAGAATGATATAATTTGGATTTTGGTCCGACAAAACGAGAACTTTCCTCAAATAAATAAAACTTTAGTGTCTTAGAAGAAACTAGTTTGAAGACATTTATGCGACTATTTTGACATTCTCATGAATTTTCCCTCGGTTGCAGGTGTGTGGTGCTGTCAGATCCTCTCAAGGACTCGTCTCGGTCTCAGGAATCCTGGAACTCCTTGCTGCTGAAGCTGCGGACGCTCCTCCTCATGTCCTTCACGAAGAACCTGGGCCGCTTCGAAGACGACATGCGGACGCTCCGAGAGAAGCGCACCCAGCCGGGCTGGAGCTTCTGCGAATACTTCATGGTCCAGGTATATTTAATTAGAAACAGGGAAGAGAAGAGGCACGTGGATTTTGGATCGTGAGTGCAGGAAGAGAAGATTAGGTTGTTGTGACTGATTCTGACTCGACTGAGAGAGCACAGGAAGCTTTCTTTATTAAGATAATTACTTTTAACAACCTCAGAGTACTCTGTGGTGCCTCTGTTAATAAAAACCCGTCACTTAAATTTAGATTACTCTGCCTAGCTTCCAGTTTTTGATTACATACTTTGTGTGCATGTGATGTGCAGGAGGAGCTGGCCTTTGTGTTTGAGATGCTGCAGCAGTTTGAAGATGCCCTGGTCCAGTATGATGAACTAGATGCTCTTTTTACCCAATATGTCCTGAACTTTGGGGCTGGAGGTAAGTGAAAAAACATAAAATAATACAGTTGGTTAAATAACTGCCGTCTTCTTAAATAAGTTGAGCATGAACGTTTCTGCACAAATCTTCCGAACTAATTGAGTTTATGTTTTTTTATCCACAGATACGGCTAACTGGCTCGGGTCATTCTGCGCCCCGGTGAAGAGCTGGAGCGGCTTGCTGCTTCGGCGGCCCATCGACATGGAGAAGAGGGACGGAATCCAGCGTGGGGAGGCCAGTCTGTTGGACCTGAGGAGCTACCTGTTCTCCCGACAGTGCACACTACTCATCTTCCTCCAGAGGCCCTGGGAGGTCACTCAGAGAGCCCTGGAGCTGCTGCACAACTGTGTCCAGGAATTGCGCCTCCTGGAGGTAAAATGACACCGACATTGCTGTTTTTTTCCCCCGAACGATCTTTCCTCTGCTGCATAATTTAGAAGATACATAGAATGGTACTTTTGACTAGACAGGTGAATCTCTTTGATAACATGAAGAAAGTAAAGTCTTGACCTCATAAGACATAAGCTCAGGGATTTACCTAATAATTAAGAATCATCATCCTCCATACTGTTCAAATTCAAAATTCAAATTCAAAAAAACGTTATTTGTCCCCGGGGGGCAATTCAACTGTGAAGGATAAAGAACAAATGTGCGATGAATCCTTAAACTGACCGCCCTAAAGTGTCACTCATGATGATAATGTATTTCATGTATTGTTCAGGTGTCAGTACTGGAGGGGGCGCTCGACTGCTGGGTGTTTCTGAGCTGTTTAGAGGTTCTGCACAGGATCGAGGGCTGCTGTGATCCGGCCCAGTTGGCTGCTAACTGCTCTCATACGGTTGGGTTGTGGGCGTACGCCACTGACAAGGTAACAGAAATACTTCCTCGTGAATCTTTAGCTCTATTCACTTATCTAACTCAAACGCTCTTACATGGAGAACCAGTTCATCCAGACTACAATGTTGACAGATAATACATACTACTCATTCATTTTCCTTTCTCCCAATACTCACATTTTAATTTATTCCCCAGCTGAAGTCTCTGGGTGAACTCTGTGGCCTGGTGTCAGAGAAAGAGCCCACGTCAGACGACCTGAACAGGACTGTGGATCTGCTGGCCGGACTCGGGGATGAGAGGCCTGAAACCGGTGAGTTTTCACATTCAGCTGGGAACTGAAACTAGGGAGCCTTGCACGGTTGCATTTGGGACCCACATTGCAAGTCTAAACATACCTAAGATCCCAACCCACTGATAACATCACCAACATCAACATATGGAGGGTGTTTTAAGGCCCTGACACAGCAAGCTCACAGTCAGCTATCTCTAGGCTCTGTCTTGTTTTATGTCCATAGCAGTTTGTCCTCAGCTGCTGACCTCACTCATTATCAGTCCCCTGTTGAGCAGTAGTGATTTTTATATTCATAACTTTTATATATATAGCACCTTTAAAAACAAGTGTTTACATAGTGCTTTGACGTACAAGCATAAGAATCAAAAGAGCAAAAGTATATTTACACCTCTGTTACATTTACAAAGAAAGTGAGACATTACAGAGGTGTAAATGTGGGACCAAGTCACCCCCTCTGATATGCTGTAGTTTAATAACACAGGCGTTACAGGCGTTACAGGCACAAGGCGGGATCACTGGGAGACAGCAGAGATGGCAAGAGAAGCTCCCGCTGTGTGGTTACATGTTTTGTGTCTCAGGCTTCTGCAAAGACTTGACACGATGTAAATATTAAGCACACTTTGACACTGATGTTACGCCGTTGTGTACTCAGTATAGAAGTTCAAAGGCGTGGTGACAGCAGAGCTCTGTTGAAGGCTGATAAAAGAAACTGTTCCTTGTTTTGAACTGTCCTGTGTTTTTCCCCAACAGTCAACAGCTTGCAGAGCCCTTACAAAAAGCTCAAAGAAGCCCTGTCGTCGGTGGAAGCTTTCGAGAGGCACTATCTTGTAAGTCGATTTCTTGCAGCAGTTTGTTGTCTTCTTCAGAAGTCGACAAAACGGGAAGCTAAAACATTCTCTGAATTCCTGTCCTGATTTTTTTTTGAATCTATTTTTTTTTCTGATGTAACCCCTTGGCAAGCTCTGTGAGAACTGTGAAGTTGATTATCTTCTCCCTGCCTCCCCTCTGACCTTCCCCTCTTTTTCCTCCTCCTCCACCACCAACACCACCTCATTGGCAACTTCTTGCATCAGGAGCTATCTCACGCGGCGATGGAGATGTACAGAGCCATCGGCCGGCTGAGGTCTGCCAGACTGGTGGGGAAGAGTCTGGCCGAGTTCTATATGTAAGGAAGCTCCTCTAGTTCCACTGAAGCACCGGCAGAATGCACAAACACGCTGCTATTTTCAGCTAATGTGGTTGAACATGACTCTTCTGCTGAACTGTCAGTGACATACTGCTTGTAAACACCCACACATTCCTGAGGAGAGGGAGAGGTTTAATCAGGCGAAATACATGAAAACAGTTCAGTGGGCGGGAGGGGATTCTAAAATGAATGAGAAGCCATTCAAGGGCTGCTGACAGTCAAAATTCAGACTGTGATTTAGAGGAACTACTCCTCACGCACTGCCAGTAATCTCCTTCTCTTCTGCTTAAGATATGTTCCAAAAAGAATATGATTTGATCCTCTGTGTTTGTTAGGAGGAAGGGGGACCCTGAGCGAGCAGAGACCTTCTTACAGGAAGCTCTGAAGTCGTACGTGTCGGAGGGATGGAGCCTCCCCGTCACTCACACCAGGAAACAGATCGCTGAGTGTCAGAAACTGCTGGGCAGAACTGAAGAGTATCCTTCAAGTCATAAACACGAGTCAGCCTTACAGCAAAGTCAACTCTTACAGTGCAAAATGAGCCTGGGAGCCTTTATAGTGAGTGAATTAAACACAAGGACTCAGATTAAGATCCAGAAGAGTTGAATCCTTTTTTTCAATTTGATTTTTGGGGCTTGTTAAGCTATGCTGGTTAAAGTATGCTGGCACTCGATCTTTTGTCCATAATATTTGTAAATCTGAACGCTGTTAATGGGTTCCTCTGATGAAGTTTTGCATCAATGCGCCGTAGTGTTTGTTTTCCTTAACGATTCCTCACAGCTACCTGCAGACCAGTGCCTTGTTAGCTGGTGATGTGAATCTGACTACAGAGGAGAGGAAGCACTTTTGTCAAGAGATCCTGAGCTTTGCTGGCAAATCTGGAGATCAGGGTAAGTCGTTCTGTTTATTACGAGTTAAAGCTTCGGAGCTCTACTACATACAATTGAGAGTTCATAAACATATTTTATATCTGTGACGTCACATGACAGACTTTTCCAGGGGTTATTGTGCTACAGTCTACTATTAATACACCAATGCATTTGTTGAACATCAGTATCAGCCGTTCTGACAGACATCAGTGTCTGTAGCTAATATGTATTTGTTTAATGCTGGTAAGCTAGTATGCTTAACTGCTGTTTCAGAGAAGATTTTTTTTTTTTTTTTGGACAAAAGAAGAAGAAGAAGTCCCCTGTTGGACAAACTCTGATTTGTTTTCATGATCAAATGTGAAAGAAAATGTCTCTGGGAAAGATCATGCAGTTTGTAAGCAATTTAAAGAGGACGGACTGCGAACAAGAATTCTTACAAATCAAATCTCAAAGTTCATTTGAAAAACAGACAGAAAGAATTACGAAGCTGTAATGAAATAAACATTGATATCTGAATGGGCACATGGCTAAATTATTATTTCAAACATCGTATCAGACCTAATTTATTTCATAGCAGGTTCATTTCTTCTTTTTTATTTTATTATCATGTTGTTAAATTCATAAACGTATTTTGTTTTCCTGTTCCACAGCCCACAAAGTGACTCTCAGTCTGGGCGTTTTTGCTCAACTTACACGGCTCCAGTTCCGTCCGGCCACCGCTTCAGTGCACTCAGGAGCCGTGCTGCAGGTGGAGCTCACTCTGCGGTGTTTGATGCCCGTGTCAGTGAGCATACAGCAGCTAGCCGCCAGCATTCACTTTGACCTGGAGCGCGGAGGAACGAATGGGAGGTCGAAGTCAGCTCAGAGGCAAACAAACCCAGGCACTGTGGAGTTTATCGAGGCTAACCCATCAGCAGGTCCCCCCTCCTCTTCAGCTTGTCCCTCTTTAGAGATGGATGAGATTCAAGACAGGAGTCCCTCGGACAATTGCCTAAACTCCACAGGAGTGGTTTGTAAAAACACTCATCTGCTCATGCGTATTCATGACAGCAACTCGCCGCCGGACACGCCCAACTGTGTCAGCCCTCCAGCTGTGTCCGTGAAAGAAGGAGCACAGATGTTGAAAGTGCAGGATGTGACATTAGAGCCTGGAAACAACAGCATCGTTTTCACAGCACCAGTAAGAGACACTCTGCTGCTGCCTTAAGTAAAAAAAAAAAATTAAAAAAAGAAGCTAGCTGGCTTTTTGTGTTTGAGTTTTAGTTTCTCACATTCTCTCTTTTTCTGCCTCCCTCTGCAGAGTGGACAGCCGGGCACTTACACACTACGTCAGCTGTTTGCCACAGTGGGTCATTTGCAGTTTGTGCTGCCTCATATCTACCCATCAGTCCAGTATGAAGTTTATTCTCAGGAGCCCCAACTCACTGTGGAGCCTCTCTCAGGTCAGAATGTTTTACATGGTTAATGACATGAATGCTGAAAATCTGAGGTTGTAGGATTCGTTGTAGTTTTTCTAAGTTTGATTGCGCCAACATCATGAAGTTCATTTCTTTTTCCCTTTGAAAAAAAAAAAAAATCCTTTTTAAAGGTCCAATTTGAATGATATCTACTGATTTAAATCATAAAATGAACTTACTTTATCATCAGAATCATGCTTTGTTGAAGTGCTAGCTTCTCTGTCAACAATGCAGCAGCCAGTATGTCCTCATTCTAAGTTTCCATTTCGGTGCAGAAAGGTTTGTTTTGACCAGAGTAGTAGGCGGCCCCCAAACACAGACGTTTTGCCAGAAAAACTAACAGGTGTTGCAGTGATGAAAGCAACTGATTCTACCCGACCTAAAAAGCCTCTGCATTTTTCTATTAAGCTCCACGAGCAGAAACGTGCTCAAACTATGATACATGGAGATTCTTTGGAAAAATGGAAAGAGGTTAAAACGCAGAAAGGTTTCAAGACCGATGCAGAGCTGGCTAAACACTGAAGCTTCAATGTCCTCAACGTAGCAACCTGCATGCACATCAGCTCTAGGGAAGACAGGGCAGGGGGAGACAGCACTTTGTTTTAAATGTTGACTGCAGTACCCATTTTAAACACCAGGTGTCAGAGTTACATATTGCTTTTTTTAAGTTGATCTCAAATCAAAACTGTATTACATAGCAGGATTGTCACGGGACCAGAATTCTAAACTTTGATCCAATTCAAGTAAAAATCAAAAAGTTTGAAACCTGATTTTGATACCACGGCAACAAATGCACAAGTTCAACTGCACTCAAAATTGGGTAATTTATTGTTTTAAATTTCAGAAAACTTCAGGGAAAGGCCTTCACATTGTCTAAATTACGTACAATACATTTTTAGTGATAAAATGTATATGTAGAAACCCCTGTACAGCATTAGTGAGCTGCTGTTTTCAATGTAGTTGTGTTTGTGTTTTCAGAGCCGCTGTTGGCCGGTCTGCCTCAGATGGTGAAGTTCACCCTGCTGACGGGTCACTACGCTGTGAAGAAAGGAGACGCTCTGCAGCTCAGCAACACAGATACCATGCCCATCCTGCCCTCAACCAGCTGCACCGCCCGCATCAGCAACCCCGCCGCTGGTCAGCACACTTCTTTAAAACCTTTATCTCAATCCACCAATTCAATGTAATGCGGAGGATTGAAGTGTTCGGTTCTCATTGATTTCTCGCTCCGTCCCTTTTGTTGTGTTCAGAGTTGGTGGGCGAAAGCGTCCTGTCCATTCAGTCCTCTGAAAAAGTGACCAGCATCAGTCTCCCCGCCTGTCAGCCGTACCACACTCTGGAGTTCCAGCTAGAGGTTTTGTGTGTCATCCCGTCCGGGTCAGACCGGCCGCCCAATGAGAGGCTGACAAATGGGGAGGTCCGCCACCGACCTCGCAGCTACAGTCATCCTGATACTCCCATGACCGCCATCGACCAGAGGGTGAGATTCTCATGGAAATACACCTTTTTTAAGAGTTATTGACTTGGGGGAAACGTGATGGAGAAAGAGTACATATCTGTTGGTGCAGTTTGTTGATGTTGTCCTGAATATTTCTTTCTGTGTTCACACATCCAACTTCTTTTTTTTTAAGATAGTTTTTGGGATATTTTTTTTTGCCTTCATTGATCGGACAACCGTAGAGAGACAGGAAATGTTTGGAGGAGAGAGCAGGGGATGACATGTAGCAAAGGGCCGAGGTCTGATTTGAACCCACGGCCGCTGCAAGGAGGAGTACAGCCTCTGTACAATGGGGCGCACTACAAAACCGCTAGGCAGTCCAGCACCCAAGCTCACCCCGACTTCCTACTGAAACGTTTAAAGTTCTGTCGTTCGTGTTCACACATGCAGCCCATCCTGAAATAGTTTTTTTTTCTGGTGTCTCTTTGCAGATGTCAATCGACTGTCCATGGTCGATCTACTCCACGCTGCTCGCCCTCACCTTCTACATCCCCTTCAAGACCAAACACTCGCTGCTTTCTGCTGGGAACAGGTAAGCTTCCATTCTTAGAAAAATACCATTACCACATCTTGATATCACAAAAGTAAAGAATAACAACTCACAAGGTCAATTTTTCTTATCTTGTCCTTCACCTGAAGTTTGAAAGTTACTCAATTTAAAAACTGGAATCATTAAAGAGGAACTGAAGACATGATGCCATAAAACCTCTGACCTGACTCCACAGGAAGTACATCCAGGTGTGTGTGCAGAATGTGTCTGATGTGAGCTTCTCGCTGGCTGAAGTGAAACTGACAGAGAAGCAGCAGGAGTCCCTGGAGCTGCAGTCTCTCAACACTAAAACACAACAGGTGAGCAGAAACATGTCAACCCTCAAACATTAACACTTATAAAAGTTAGAGAATACCATAGGAATCAATCAACAGCTTCAAGTGTGCGGAAAACGGTATCTTAGTATGAAAATGTTCTGATTTTGATGGGTAATTGTTTCATAATTAGAAATAAGTTATGTGAGTTTCCTGGACATACTCAGAAATGAAGTTCATCATCTGACTTATTGCTTTGAGTAAACTTAACAGGGTTAAAGGTCATGAGGACTGTCACAGCAGTATCGACAAATCAATCTGTATGCTCGCTGTGAGGGTAAATCTCAAATATGTTGGTCTTGTTTCAAAGCAAAACATAACCTTTAATTAATCTGGTGTCTATATATGTGTGTGTGTTTGTGTGTGTGTAGCTCTTGTGCAGTAAGCACAGTGTGTTCTGCTTGTGGGAGGTGAGGTGGAAGGACGACCTGCCCTCATGCCTTCAGTGTGTTTTCTCTGCGAACTTCTCTCCGCTCAACCAAGACGTCTCCACCTTCAAACCTTTCCACTACCAGTTCCAGCTCGAGAGAGTCACCGTAAGTCTCATTCAACGATGATTGTTTTTATAATTGTTTCAACATTCCTTTGCCCTTAAAGTGTGAGGAGTTAGGGTGTAGATGTGTGTCTAGCCGCTCAGACTTAAAACTCTCTGAAACATCCTGACAGGAATATTGAACTGGTCTTCAGCAGGAGACAGCTCACTATTATCGTCATTGTTGTCTGTCTTAGCAAACCTACAACAATAAGAGTTTCCCCCCCCACCATGAATAACTGCCTCTTTGATTCGGTCAGACTCTGTACAGTGTGAAAGCGGAGATCTTTCCTCCTCCTGGGGAGCAGCAGTGTCGCTCCGGTCTCCTCTGTGGGCTGGAGGTGTGCATAACACGACTGACTGAACCCGGAGAGGGAGAGATCGCCGAGGACAGCAAGACCGACACTGACGGCCTCAAAACCACCAAACTCATGTATGAAGGTAAGTCTGGAGAATGTTTTCATTATTATCTTTTATTCTATATACACAATAAAAAAAATAAAAAAACATACTGTGTATTAAACACTAACAGAATAGACAATGCAAAATCTACAACTTTCATGTAGGAGAAATAAAATGCCACATTCTGTAGAACCACATACGCTATAAGCTTCACTAACATGAGTCAAAACAAAGAAGACGTCGGCGTTGAATGTTTTTTTTCTCCTTCATTTCTTAGTTAATCATCATAAAATGAATTAGCAAATACTTAAATTTTCACTTTCCTGATGAAACAACATTTCAAAGAGAAGTGTAAATATTTATTTTCAAGCTTCACCTCTTTTAGTCTTGTTTTCTTTATTTCAGTCTTTGATCATATCTAACAATTAAAAAAAAAAAAAAAGTTTTATAGTTATATAATATGAAGGATTATTCGGCTAATTATTAATGTAAACAATCATTTGGCTATTACAAAATTGAAAGTATAGGTGTGTAAGTGTGTGTGTGTGTTTGTGTGTCCACAGTGGCTGACAGCAGCAGTAACTGGGCCGTGTGTGGGAAGAGTTCAGGGATGGTGTCGATGCCCATGACAGCGAGCGCCACCCACAAGGTGCAGATCGAGGTGATGCCTCTGTTTGCAGGACACCTGCCCTTCCCCAAGATCAAAGTGTTGAAGTATCTGCCTCACACTGCAGCTGTGCCCACCCAACAAGACCCTGGTAAGTTCATATATTTGTTTATTTATTTTAAAACAGTAAAGAATGTATAGAGACATGAATGTGAAGACTTCAACCACATTATGCAAAGAAACTTGTGCTCTCTGTAATCTCTTTCTCACCTGCCGTCCTCAGACAGCTGTGTAGAAAACGACAGTCTGTCCCTGCTGGACAAGACGCTGGACGACCAGGCAGACACGGCGAGCATCCGCAGCCGGGGCAGCGTGCATTCAGTGGGCAGCGGCGACCAGCAGCAGAGGGGCGTGGCCATGCCGCGCCTGGAGCCCTTCAGCCCCGGGCAGGTGTTCAACCACAGCAACACGCAGCAGGTCCTCGTGCTGCCCGCCACCGACGACCACATCATGGAGGTCAACGCTACATGACCCTGGTGGGGAAACCAAACGCCCCCTTCTTATAGAACTGAAACCAGGCCCTGGACGGACTCTGCTGAGCTTTTACTCCGGGGGCGAATCGGGTCCATGAGTCCATGTTGAGGACCGGACTCCTCCCTAAGCATGAAACGTTCACATCACTGGAGACATTACGGACTAGCACAGTGAAGAGCCAATGACATCCGCAGATAAGATTGACATAAAGAGTTTTATTTGCCATATGTTGTACATAGCTCATTGGATGGATTTATAGTTATAAATACATAAATAAATATATATAAATATGGACTGTTGAATCAGTCGTGCTCCTCTGAGCTGAAGAATCACAGTCCTGATTGTCCCATGATGCACCAAAGCCCTGTGTGTGTGTGTGTGTGTGTGTGTGTGTGTGTGTGTGTGTGTGTGTGTGTGTGTGTGTGTGTGTGTGTGTGTGTGTGTGTGTGTGTGTGTGTGTGTGTGTGTGTGTGTGTGTGTGTGTGTGTGTGTGTGTGTGTGTGTGTGTGTGTGTGTGTGTGTGTGTGTGTGTGTGTGTGTGTGTGTGTGTGTGTGTGTGTGTGTGTGTGTGTGTGTGTGTGTGTGTGTGTGTGTGTGTGTGTGTGTGTGTGTGTGTGTGTGTGTGTGTGTGTGTGCGCCTCGATCAGATACTCAAGTACTGTAACCATGATGACTGAGTGAGTCCTGCTGTGTGTGCTGTCCCTGAGCCTCTCGTGTCCTCAGCACTTCTAGATTTGAGACTTTTGCTTCAGTGCTTACATTTTAGTACCCAAAATAAGATGCTGCTTTCATAAAAGAAAAAAAATATAAGTCCATGCAGGTTAAAAAAATGTCAATACACAGTTGTAGACGTATCCATAATCCTTAGAGACTCTTCTGTCCATTCAGTTCAAGTTTAAGCCTGATGTGGTTGTGGTGAGAACCAACACTGGTGATGTAGATAACACCTGCGCACCTCTGGCATGAAAAAGTAAACAAATCTGCAAGCTCATGTTTTCTTTCGCTCGTCCTGCTCAGACAAGTTTCCGTCGAAACCGAAACAGGTCGGGCCAGCTTTTAAACAATATGTGGCTTGTAATAAAAATAGCTGCTGCTTATGTTTAATATGCTGAGTCTGCTGGATAGATGGTCATACGTGTAAGGAATACGGTAAATGCTGAGCGTTGTTACCAAACCATGTCACGCCAGGCACATGTGTATTATGTTGAAATAGAAGCTACAAGATTTGGATGCTGAAAGGAGCCACCTCACCTCGCAGCCCATCACTTTTGTATCATGTTAAGATCGCTGTGATAGTTCTGATGCACAGAGACATTTTGGACTTCATGTGTTAGAGCGGGAAAATGAGCTGAGAGACTTCTTGGTGTTCAAAAATTAAGGTTAGGACTTTTCACAAACTGGAGATGACATTTGTTGACTTCTCCTGCTAAGTTTGATAACTAGCACACTGCTGCCTGATGATTGGCTCGTTGATCAGTCGTGTAGAAATGACACGTTGAGCTGTGATTGTTGGGGCTCCAGCGTCTGTAAGTTAAAAACATAGTGTAGTCTCATCCCAGACATTTTGCCAGTCAGTTGAAGAGCCTTTTGTTGGGGTTGCTTTCTTTGTTTTGAGTCATTTGGGAAGAAATTTGACTTTTCTTTACTCCAGACTAGAGGAAATATGTTTGCTACTTATATTTGGTCTTTTGTGTTCGCCCATGGACATTCATCTCATTCACTGGTCCTATTGTCATAACAAATTGTGCATGCAGAGCATTTTAAAGTTGCAATGTGAGGTTCAGTTACCTCTGGCAACTATTTGAACTTCTTGAGAAACCTAGTAGAAATCTGTTGCGAAAACTGCAGTTTGTGTCTTGAAAAGGACGATCACCAGTTACTGTTTTAAGGATCATTCAAAGGAACTGTTCAAAGTTTATCAACTGTCACAGCTAATCAGGTTAAATTAAGATAACAATGTTACCATCTTTGCACAGAACAGCTTTTTATGTAACTTATTAAGCTAAACTGATGAACATAAAGCACTCGTATCAGTCCAACAGAAAGGCTCGTTTTTGTACTTGCAGGATGGAGAAGTCTCCTGATGGTAGATATATCTTGGAGGGGTAAAAAAAAAAGAAGCAGTGATCGACTTTTTATTTTTAACAAAAGCAGTGACTTATTTTGACTTAAATGCAAAAAAAAAAAAAAAAAAAAGCACAAATTTCTCAAATGCAACCCAGTGACGTCCTGAGGCTCAGAGTGTAGCTGTGTGTGTCGTGTGTGTATCTCTTCTGCTGTAGTTCTGTGAATGTGTGAGGGTCCAGGTGTGTATGAGTGTGTGTATGCGTCTGTACGAGTGTGTGTGACTTTTAAACAAGGATCAACCGATGCACATTATTGTCTATCTATTGTCTGACCCTTCAGTGGATTGTTCATATACAGTGTGTGTGTGTGTATTTATTCTTTTTGTGTGTGGGGGTGTGTGTGTGTGCGTTGCCAAATCTGTGTCTGAGCTATGCACACACTGTTAGTTAAGAGTTGAATAAATGAATGAAATAAGTCATTACTGGATTTATTCATTCATTTATTTGAGGGATGATTGTCAGCTTCTTATGCCCCTCCCCCTCACTACAGCCCCTCCCCTGCTCCTCTTTGACCACTGTACATATTGATCTGTAAATAATGATTCAAATCAAAATCATCTTTGATTGCCAACTATATTAAAAAATCATTGGAACTGGTTCACTGTGTGTTTTTTTGTTTTTATAGTTGAAGAATTGACGGGAAAAAATATATCTGCAAAAACCACGAGCGTGAATCTCTTGAACACAAAAGCATGACATGTATGATTAATTTCTTCTGTTGTGAGGCTCGACTTAACATGCTTTATAAAGAGTAGAAATGCAGCTGACAACAATTTTCTTTGTTTTTGGGTAAATGTCTTAAAGAATAGATTCATGTTTGGGACTATTTCATGTCAGAAATAGGTTCAAACTTCAATGAACGTTTCCCTAAACCCAACATAATGGGCGGCAGAAGCTCAGTCTGTAGGGACTTGGGTTGGGAACATAGACTGTAAAAATAATACAGTTGGGAACCGGAGGGTTTCTGGTTCAATCCTGTTTTGGATTAAAGTATGGAAGTTTGTCTGGAGAAGTCCAAGTACTGCAGAGATACCCGTGATCGAGGCACCTGACCCCCAAAAGCTCTGTCATGCTCCTTCATGTATCAGTGTGAAGCAGCCACACTCTGACATCTCTCCTTTAATGCATGTCCATATATAGTTCATGATTGTGTATGTGTGTAATGTTTTTTTGTAGTCTTAGAATGACTGTTTTTTTTTTTATACATCTACAGAGAGAAAGAGTCTCGTCAAGTTGGTCCTTCAATCTTCTGAAGGGGGTCTGGGTCCTCAGAGGGGTCTCAGGATAATCCGAGGGATGCAAGAGGATAGGGAAGCCTTCTGTTTCATAATTTATGCTTTTTTTGTGTGTAATAGTTATTTTTTTGTTCTTAAAATCCCTTAAACTACACAGTGTAAGAGGAAAAGTCCACTTAGGGTCAAAACAAGACAAAGAAAGAAGAAGTATATCTCAAATAGACACCAGATGGCGTAATGAACACACTGCTGTAGCAGATAAAAGTATTGGTGTGTAAACAGCTTTGGGTTGAAATATTGCTCTCAAAACTTCCAGATAATTATTTTCATTCTGTGTTTTTTTTTTTTTTTTGTATCTTCAGCCACAAACTTGTGTCGTATAATTTGTTGTTGTGGAAGGACACGAGGCCCTTACTTATGATATACTTGAATGCATTTTATGAGCATCAGTGTCATTTCTGATATCACCACAGGGGGGTGCCAACGTGAAAGTGGAGTGATAGGCTACTGATGCTGCGTTTGACCTCTTGTGATTTTAAATGTAGGCTATTTGTAATGGTCTTGAGTGGCAAAAAAAAAAAAAGTGATTGAAATATATTGTCAATGTATATTGTCATTCTCAAACCCGTGGATGACAAAGTGGACATATGTAAAAGCCTTTATATTTTTTCAAATGCATTTTGCCTAAAACTCTCTGGTTTGATGAAAACCTTACTGTCTAAACTTTAGAATAGGCCTTCACATAGGCCTACATCTGTAGCCTAGGCTTTTTTAGTATTAAATAATGTAATATGTTTTTATGGCTGGAGTTGAGGACCTGATCTAGAACTTTTTAGTCTATGGTCTAGAATCAGTTTCTATCCCCGCCCCCCCTCACCTTATCTCTCATTAACATAGACTAATGACGCAGCTGCTCAGCGGGAGGTCTCTCACGTTAAAAACAAACGTCTCAGGTGAGAAACCAACAGACCTGAGTACTACAACCAAACATGAGGCCTAGCCTGGCTCCTCTGCTGCTGCTGCTGCTGCTGTTAGCGGTGTGTTTCCCCGCTGTGTGTGCTCTCTCACATGTGGAGGAGTTGAAGAGCCAGGAGCGGCTCTTCCTCAGCTCCCTCGGCCTCTCCGGTCGACCCCGGCCCGCGGGAGGCCTGCAGCCCCGGCGTCACGTCCCCTCCGCGCTGTGGAAGATGTTCCGGAGGTCAGAGAACACTCAGGCCCAGGAGAGCGACCCCTGCACGGTGTCTGAGTACGGAGTCCGCGGCAACATCATCCGATACGTGCAGGACCAAGGTAGACAGAGAGGGTCGTTGAATTGAGTGTCTTTCCACTTATATCTGCTCTTTCTATCTATTCTTTTTATATTTTAAGTTAAGTTTAAGCTTTAAGTTGTATTTAAATTGACACTTTATATTTAGGTTAAAATGTTTCGTCTACCTGCACTGTTGTTACTTTACTGCTCTGTGTGCTTTTGAACAGCACCCCAGGGAAAAATACTTAATTTTTTAATTGAATTGAATGTTGATTGGATTGTAGAGGCCCAGATTGTTGAGATACAGGTCTCAAAATGTACTCAATTAATCATTTAAAAAGAAGATGGTTACCAGCCTCATCATACACAAAACTGATGTCTTTATTCTACTTATCTGAACATTTTTTTTCGACTTCTAAAACAAAAAAAAGACGGATAGGAACAATGTATTTATCCATGACTTTGTGCCAAACCAAAAGTCCAGAATACTTGAAATGAAAGGTTTTATGTACAACCTCTGTTTTATAGAAACACCCCTCTCAAAGTAAGCTGCAGACATGCTTTAGTAAAACTCCGCTGTATGTTAAAATGCAGAGTACAACCTCAGTGTGTGCTTGGGAAAAATAATTGGACAAATAATTCTTCTTCATGATTTGGGTTATTATGCATCCCATGTCTGCTTAAATAAAAAGCTCTTACATGTTTGTGTTAAATTGCTCCTCTCCCCCTTGGTGTGTTGCAGGCAGGCTGGTGTCTGGTTGGAGCAGCTGTCAGCTCTGTGTGGAGAAGCAGCTCTTCTTCAACATGTCGGTGCTGCAGCCTGTGGAGCTGCTGTCCCTGGCTCAGCTGGAGATCAAGTTCCACTGGAAAGCCTTCAGCCCTGCTGAGCTGCTGCAGGGGCCCCGGGCCCTCAGCGTGTCTCTGTACAAAGTGATCCGAGCCACGCTGAGGGGGGCCAACCCTCAGGCCAACCGCAGACTCCTGCTGTCCCAGTCGGTGCAGCTGCAGCCCCACCCGGCCTCCATCACTCTGGACCTCACCCCGCTGGCTGAGAGCTGGAGAAAAGCGGGACGCAACTACGGTTTGTTGCTAGAGCTGCTTCCTCTCAGCGCGCACCCAGACCAACTGCTCTCTTTTCACCCTGGGAACTCTCTGCCACTGGACGCAGCCTTCAACCTCCCGCTGGTCCAGGCGTCATTGGTCGCTGTGTCCCTCAACCCCCACCAGTGTCGCTCCCGACAGAGACGAAGTGCAGTCCACCTCCCCGTCACGCCCAGCAATGTGTGCAAAGCCCGCCGCCTCTTCATCGACTTCAAAGACGTCGGCTGGCAGGACTGGATCATCGCTCCGCAGGGATACATGGCCAACTACTGCAACGGCGAGTGTCCGTTCCCGCTAAGCGAGAGTCTGAACGGCACCAACCACGCCATCCTGCAGACCCTGGTGCACTCCCTAGACCCACATGGCACGCCACAGCCCTGCTGCGTGCCCATCCGCCTATCCCCCATCTCCATGCTCTACTACGACAACAACGACAACGTGGTGCTGAGACATTACCAGGACATGGTGGTGGACGAGTGCGGCTGTCGATGACATTGGCCCTTGATCATTAAAAAAAAGTATTTCTTCCCATTTACATTTTCCTTGAATTCTGTTAGATAATTCTGTAATTAGGCTAACAAGGACATCAAAGATTTTAAATCATTTTAAATGTTTTTTTTTCTCAAATAAATGAAACTATGTCTTTTTAATCTGACAGCTGATGTTAATAAAATAAAGCTACACTTGGAGGAGACAGAATTTGAAAGTCAAGTTTTCCTGAGTCGCTCATTCAGGTGGTCGGATAATTAAATGACCTGAGGGGCCACTGGACAGGCTGTCTTCCCCTTTAGGACCCCTCAAACTTTTGATGGAAAAAGACTTCAGTATTTTCTAGTGGTCCCTCGTACCTACTGAAGGAAACTGCTCTTCCCGTTTAGCATAGAAATGCTGCTTAAGTGAGTGAAAGTGAAGTAGAAGTCTAGAGAGGATAAAGAAACATCTCCTTTTAAGATTTTTAAGAAAATGACTCAAAAGTTTGAGGTCTTACGGCCTCGCAGAGAAAAGTCTAATACAGAAGAATGCTTGAATATCACATTTCATACATGATGGTCATTTCTGTTATCATAAGGAGTATTATGTAAATTAAATAATTTAATGTAATTCTTTAGTATCCTCAGCGCAATTGCCATTGAGGGTTTTTTCTTTTTTAAGTTTTGCAATTTAATATTCAGTGCTTTGAAAAGATGTATAGGTTTGAGTAAATATCAAAAAGCCAACCATCCTATGGATAGAAATATTGACTTTGGCACACATTAATACCGTATGACGTGAAGAGTGTCCGCCTTCACGTGTCACGTCTCTTTCCCCGAGGTTTAAATGTCTCACTGACACAGAGCAGCAACTCTTTTTATCTACAAAAGAAGAAATTAACTCTCTTATCTCACCTTCCTGCCTGATAACACCCTCACCACCACCACACACACAGACCACTGGGGTTGCCATGACGACGGCTTGGTCGCCACAGCAACTGATAGAGACTGACAGGCTGTAGTCGTTAGTGAGAGAGACAGACAGAGAGAGAGAGAGAGAGAGAGTTTGGGGTGTGAAGAAGAGACCCACTGATCAGAGTTTGGTCGTAGTGGTAGCAGAACGTTTTCTTGGATGAGTTTTTGTAATGTTACGTTGAAAAACACGTTTTTTTTATCCTTTTTTTTTTTTTTTTTAAAGAATCTGAGGCTCTCTGTCTTTGAATCCAAGGTTGTGATAATGATATTGATCATGACTGTTAGTAGACACCCTTGAAACATCTCTCTACAAAAAATAAACCTTGTACATCTTGTCATTACTGTATAATATTACTCTGCTTCTTTTAAGAAATATTATAATCCAATTCAAACAGGATTATTTATTAAAACTGCTGCAACACTATCACTAAACCAAATGGAAATATTAAAGCTGATGGGAGAAAAATTTCAAACTAATTTCATCGATTAAACTTAGAACACAAATTTTTGGTTTCCTGATACTCTCTTGAAGTTAAACAATCATGTTTTCTTTTGTGTTTGGACAATAGCTCAATTAATTGTGTTTTGCAAAATGGGCCACCAATGGATACATTCATATTTTAAACCAGAACACGTCAGGAAAGTTCACCTCTTGGGGCAAAAGCCAGAATTTTAAGGTTTCTTATGTAGGCATTAAATATCTGGAGAAGTCATAAAAGAAATTATTTGCAACTTTTTCCTAATGGTGGTCATGTTTATGCCAACGTATAGGCCTACTGGTAATCTCCACACACAGATACCTGCATGTGAACAGAGAAATATATTTTTTAAATGCTAAATCAAATCTCGAAGCTCCTGTGAGGAATATCCCGTTTCTGTTTTTCGCCCCCTCTTGGACAAAGCAGTACCCCTTACCTTACCATTTTTGCCTGTACGTCTAAGTGTTTTCTGATGAACTTTCGTATCGGGTGTTTTAGGATTTTTTTAAACCATCTTAAGCCCTGGCATAATCATTAATCATGCACTCCCCTACTGCAGAGCTGACGCCAAGTCTGAGAGGGTTCGGTGCTTATAGACTTCAGGATGGAGACTGGGACTGAACAGTCCACTCACTTAGAAATTACATTCCAATGGATATATTCTGCCTATTTTTGGTCTATTTTTCTTAATTGACCAAATCCCCCTCAAATTTAGACCACACAAAACTTGTCCGTTGTAAACACATTATTATGAAGCTATCTGCAGATAGAGAGTTACGTTTGACAGAAGAATACAAAAGTTAACAGTTTTAATTGTCATTGATGTGGCCAAAACCTTTGGGATAAACTTGCATGCCGACAATGTGCATAGATGAAACACATGTTGAACTCTGCTATTAGTTTGATTAACTGAAATCATGAAGCACTAGTTCTCTTAATGTTGCTTCATTTCAAACACATGATTACTAAACAACATTTCTGATCTGAAAGCATTGAACTATTTCTCTTAGGGTTCTTATTTTTTTCATCTTCCTGTTTATTGTTCTGCCAATTTTCCTAATCACATTGTTTTCTCCTTCTCCTCTGATGTGTAACTTAACTGAGCAGAAACAGAAGATGAATGAAAGAGAGAAAGCGGAGACAGACAGGAAGAGGAAGCAGCCTCGAGCTGCTCAACAGTACTTTGCTGTCAAAGACAAAGTCATTTCCACTTCACCCTCTGGGGCCCTCGATACACACTCTATCTCCACCAGTCAGACTCACAGAGGCGTTTTTCTTCCTGTCTCTAAAACTAAACTCACGCTCTCTCTCCTTCTCCCAGATGAATCTTCACTCAGATAACTTTAAGATAACTGAAATTATATTCAAGCTTTAACGTCAGGGCTGAGGCCTGGGGACACAATGAGCTTCACCAACACTGTGAAAACGAGGCTCACAATCTGAAGTCTCTGTGTCTGAGAGGAGAGATTCAGGTCTGTGACACCAGTAGTTGAGCTGGATGGTGTCCATCATTTTGGTCCTGATATAAATATTTCAATATTGATTGTTTGGATTGTGATAAGAATCATTACATATAATCATTATGTCTAGAATATTAAATATTTGAATCTTGGTAGTCTCTTGACTTTTCCTTATAAGCCATCAGGAAGTTGAAATGTACAATTTATGAGTGAAACATTTCGACAGCTATCGTATTTATCCTCGTGATTTGTCACAGACCTTCATGTCCCATGGATGCATTATACCTTCCTTGACCCCCTAAAGCTCCTGGGAGGAACTCAAAAACTTTTACACCAGAACTAGTTCCTCAAAAGGTCCCTGGTTCCGGGGGGAAAATTCCTGCGGTCGAAAAGGGTCCTAGGTTTGTTTAGATTTTAGCGCCTCCTTTAGACAAAGTGGTACCCTCTCTTTGCTCATATCGTCCTGTACATGTGTAAGTAGTGTTTTTTTTAACAACATATCACTCCTCGAGAATCTTAGAAAATGTCAAAAAACATCCATCTCTGCAGTGAGTTGTTTAGCTTACCGCCTGACAGGAATGTCATTTGTTAATTATTACTATATAGAAAGACTCATCTTGTCGCTGATGGTTTTGTTTGTTTTAGTAGGTCATATAGAAGCATCAGAATACATTTAATCCTGTTTGGAAAACAGCTAAATCCCTCTGGAGCTTTTTATTTTATGCCTTTGTCTCGTGTTTAATTCTTCGGGTACCTTGATTTCAATTGGACACAACTAACTAAGTAACATTGGTAAAACGTACTGTTCATCTTTTTATGTACAGTATGGATACCTTACTCACATTTGTGTTCAATCTGTGCTTTCATGACATGAAGTTCAGATGTTTTTGGACACAAATGGACCGCTGGCTTACTTCCTCTCTAAGTTCTGCAGTTTCACTCTCCCACATGTGCACAGTCAATGAGAAATGAATAATCAATACCAGTCCAGATGGAGCCTGTGGAGCCGGTATGACTCAGCCATCCTGACTGGATGTGGCCTCTTCGTTCCGTCTGTATATCTGTCTCCTCACTCTCTGTATCGATTCATTTCTTCTCTTGGGGCCTCACAGAGGAAGAAAATGAAGGAGACCTTAATGCTGCAGCATCTCGAGTGGTATACTCAATATTTTTTTGCTTCCAGCTTTGCAGCAACAAATTCTGTTAGGCCTGATCTTATATCATCCAACATATTAAGGATGAACTGGACCAGGGATTTCGAGCTCAAGCAAAAAGTCAGAGATAGACATTTCCACTGCTCTTTTGGATGAAAGGGAGCAAAATCCTGCAGCCAGGTTCAGAAAAGAGGTGGGAAGCCTGAAAGCCAGGAAGCAATGTTAAAATATGTGCATACTTTTTTTGCCATGATGTGTCGCACTGTACTCTGGTTGCCACCATTATTTGGAGAGAAGCCTTTTTTTGTGACCAACTTTTTACAAAATGTGGAAACACATCTCTTGACTGTTTAGATTCAGCTTATTTGTGTTACACACATTTCACTTAAATGTTATTATGAACACAGAATTGTTCAATGTAAAATGCTTCACTCAGTGTGCTTGTTCTGTATTTTTTAATGATTCATCCCACTCAGCAGGATGTAAAGCTTCACCAGAAGCACAGACTGAGATCTACTGCTGACCAGTCCAGTCTATATATATATATATATATTATTATTATTTTCTAAGAGACGGCAAGCTAAATGCTGTAGCACAAATCATGGCATCTAATATTCAATCAACTTCAAGTTATTTTTAGAATAGAATAACATATTTATTTCCTATCTTTACTTCACACATAAAACAAGTAAAAAGGTGAATAATCAGCTCATAATGCTACACTTTTAAAATTTAAAACAGTTGGTAGAAACAGTTAGAGTCAGCTCCACCTGCATCAGCTACAACATCTCACCACTTCTGGGTTCTCATATGATGTAACTCTAAAAGCAACCGTTCTTCATTATGGGCAGAATTACTTTGACACTTGACAACATTTTAGTGCGGATGGTTGTTTACTGTAACTGGAGTGGAGCTCTAAGTGGAATTTGCTGCTTTTAGTTTTGTTAAGGATCCAATTACCTCTGACACTCGAGAATGTATTCTTCCCTCAACCAGCAGGGGGCAATGTGGCTTCAGCTTAATGTTCAGAGTGGACCGGCTGCTGTATCTATCTATCTGTATCCCACTGGTGTGATGTGTGTGTGAGAGTGTGTGTGCACGTCTGTGTGTGTGTGTGTGTGTGTGTGTGTGTGTGTGTGTGTGTGTGTGTGTGTGTGTGTGTCTGAATCCTCTCAGCATGAGCTGGTTGCTGGTTAGCAGCTGAGCTGACCACTGCAGAGCCCATCAGCAGTGAATCTTAGTGTGAGGACTGGATGTGTGTTTGTGTGTGTGTGCATGTGTGCGTGTGTGAGTCTGTGTATGGCTCAGTGGTGAGTTTTTATTGTTTCATAATACTATTCAGGATAAAGTGTGTCAATAAAATACTGTCAAACCATCCATTCTAAAAAGCATTTATACATCACCTCATTATAAAATCATAAAACATAAAGGATGGCCGTTAGCCAGAGTGCAAGAATGACTGACAGGCTGTAAAATACTCAGACTTAAATCAAAATATGTTTTCAGACATGCACTCTTAAAAATGTCTGGTATTTTCAGCCAGGCTTCCCCTGAAATCTTCCAGAGATGATGGTTCACACATGTTCCTCCCAGCGTGATGTTTTCCCTGTCGGTGGAGAGATCCTCTCAGCAGGCAAGACATGACGTAAAAAAAGGATGAGCAAGGAGGGCGAACGAGCAACACTGTGGTGACAGTTATTGCCTTTGCCGCAAAAAAAAAAGTAGAACATTCAAAGGAGGAACATCCTGGTGGACAGAAAAAAAATAATGAAGCAGTTTTATTGCATGTGTGAAGATCGTACTGGATGCAGGATGAAAACAACCTTACTTGCTTGCGATGAATTACCTCAATATTATTTGCTGCATTCACACATCACTTAGCCCTGACTACATTTTAGGATGCTGGCAGGGAGAAAATTCTGGACAAAGTTGGGGTGAAAATTTGGCTGTTTAACACATGCAGCTCACCCAGAAAATTCTGGAAAAAAGTAGCATCGTAAGTGGGGCGCCGATAGCCCAGCGGTTATGATGCGCCCCCCGTGTATGGAGGCCATAGACCTCACGGCAGTGGCTGTGGAATCGAATCCGACCTCGGCCCTTTGCTGCGTGGCCTTAAAATCTGTTATTGCAGGTTAATGGAGTCAACATATAAAATACAATAAACATGAGGGAAATATACTGTACTGTGTTCACACATGCACAGCCTACCTCTTAAATCTTCCTGAGTTACTTACTCACATACCCTTTAAATTGCCCCCCGGGGACAAATAAAGTTTTTGGAATTGAATTGAATTGAATTGAATTAACAGCAGCATTTATGGTGTTGCTGCGTATTATTGGACATATTCCATAATCAACAAACGAGTGAAAAAAAACATACTGGTTAGCAGAAAGAGTGTGAAGCAGCTTCACGCTCATTAAGAATCTCATACGTGACAAAGATCACAGCAGTCGTGTGATAGAAAAGTCATGACTCCGGCCTGCTTGCACGCGGTAACCTGCTGCGTTCACGCGCTACTGGGAAAAAGTCAGAGGAAAGTTGGGTGAAAAATTCAGCTGTTGGCGTTCACACACGCAGCCCTTGTGTATGTGTGACAAAAAAAAAACATCTGAGTAAAGCTGGTAATGCGTGTGAACCATCGCGTACTTCTTAAAAGTTCAAACTAAGGTAGCCCCGGATGGCCTTGAGAGCTGCTAAAATTTCCCAACCCCTATCTACTCCCAAGGTTCAACTCATGCCTCGAGGAAAAATGTGCACCTCTACAACGTTTTGACAAACAAACAACACAAGAAAATTGAAATATCTTTTTTCAAGCTAAGGGGAGACCCAGCTGAAAGATGAAGCTTTTGGATGCAGTTTTACTTATTTTTTAGTCTTTTTGCCTTGATTGGATGGGACAGCTGAAGTGAGACAGGAAATGTTGGGAATAGAGATCTGATTTTAACCCATGGCCTGTGCACTGAGGACTATTGCATCTGTACTGTACATGGGGTGTGCCTCAAAACCCGCTAGGCTATTGGCGCCCTATTTGGATGCACCTTGACCCAAATGGTAACCCGTCATTGTACTGTGATTAATCCACAGGTAAACTTAGTTCCTTAAAAGAAAACTCGTAACTGGAAGTAACTCCCATCACTTGTTGTGTTTGCTTTTTTTTTTGGGTAGCTGTAAAACCATTATATGATTTAAAAGAAAACAGGTGATTAATGAATTTGGTCCCCATTGATTGGTGACCCTAACATTTGTCGTATCCCGTGGCAGAGAGAAATGTGTGTCAGTGTTGTAGCTCACTTACGGCTGCCTCTAGACGTGACTTAAGAGCCACATTTCAAGGCCTCTTTAATGCAAGCAGATGATCACATGAGTGTCAAAGATGACAGTCAGGTACTTATTCTGTCTCACACACAGACACACTCATCGTTCCATTGACCTCCATACTGAGTACAGTAATACGGTCTGATACGACAAGCACTCTGACTAATGTTCTGTCAGACACACACACACACACACACACACACACACACACACACTTCTTGGCTCCCATATTTCTAATCCTTTTACAGTCTGTGTCACACTCGTATACATTTGGCACAGACACACACACAGTCACCTAATCAATGATAATGGAATCAGCTTGTATTCTGCCTGGTAACACAGGTCTGTGCGTCATTAACATGCTAACCTACACTTTCGGTCACACACATACACATGTTCACATGTTAGAGCACGCTAAACCAGATGTTACACAGTATAACGTTCTGCAACTATGCTGAGAAAAGCCTGAACAGTCTTTGGGGATGATTTTTCCTACTTAAAGCTCAAGCTATAATGAGAGAAAGAAACCAAATGACTATGGTTAATGAAAAGACTTTCACAGTATTGATACATTTTTGGTCACAATAAAATGATTGTTTGCTTCAGTGTCATAATTCTCATTAATCCTTTTTCACTGTAGCATGAGGCAATTATTTTTTCAGCTTAAAAGCTAACCAATAGCCTTTTCACACATTCACAAAGTCTCAGTAATGATACCCATTGGTTGCTGGACAGGACTTTTGAAGCCTCATGCACCACACAGGCCCATCAGTAAGGTCAACCACGCGTCTCATTGTGAACAAGTCTTGTTCTTCATAAAATCAAAACAGATGATTTATAAAAATAATTCCGCCCCCGTACAATATGTGCCAAAAAAGACATTAGCTGTTCAAACCAATTTCATTTTTTGAACCAGGCTGTAAAAATGGTAACTTTTAAATGGGTGTGTATGTGACTTCCAGGGCCTTTGCAGCCAGCCTCAAGTGGACACTTGAGGAACTGCAGTTTTTTTTACGCTTCTGCATTGGCTTCATTTTTCAACAGCTGAGGTTGACCTTTGGTTTCACTACCGAATTTGTCACACTGACTTTATTTGGACTTTTTTCCTGCCAACTCCTGTGATTCCTGTAATATTCTGGAAAATGCACCACAGGTTAGTGGGAAGGGTTAACGACCTTTTTATCCTGTAACAGCTGTGTGACCAATATGAGATCCTAATGCACACAATGAAGCTGCTTCTACTCTTTTCTTACACAAAGCATAGATGTAAAGGACAGAAATGTCATCGTAGTGTCAGACCTTGTGGCTTTGTCCACCATCTTGGATATGGTGTAGACATACAGACCATACAAATATCCATACAGACCAACGCCTGCTTCCTCATTACATCATGTCCAGCCTCTTAAAAGCCCACCCCACACCTCAATCCCCCGATGTCAGATGTCGGAAGCGTGTAAGCGGATAATTTTATCTCAAGCCTTTTTAAAGTCATCTTACTCGTCTTCTGTGTTTAATCTGTACATTGTTAACAACTTTGGACTTGTCAGTTCTTCTGACTATTGCTTTCAGTTATTTTTGAGTGAAAGAGCAGCTCAGCAACCAGCTACATCTTAAAAGCTGTAACATTTTTTTAGTTCATTTTTCTGTGAAGACTAAAGAGAACCAAAGAGTCCAACAGAGATCTTCTTGAGAATAAGATTTTGAACCAAATCAAAGGGGTGCAAATGGAAACTCCCGAACCTAGAATGCTTAAATTGATATTTTAAACCAAACATGTTTGTGGCAGAATTATGACCAATACATTAACAGCTACTAATGCAAAGGGCATCCTGTCAACTTTTCTTCCTGTAGGTCATAATTCACACTCTCTGTGATCCTATTTACTGGCTAATATTTAGAAAATGTGGTTTGAATCATTGGAGGCGAGTGCACAGGAATAATTTATGTACTGCACCTGCAATTTTGTGCAGGAAAAGTTATTGGAAGTTTTAACTGGGAGTAGATATCTAAACACTTAGAAAAATGCTTAGAGAGACATATCTGAAGGCATAGGAGGATAAGAACATATAAAAAGTGTTTTTATTGCATTGTCCTTAATAGTTTTCTCCTCTTCTCGGTATAATTCGCTCCCAGCAGCCTTGGGAAATGCTCTAAAGAGGAAAAACTCTTAGCTCAGAACTTTTTGGAGCCATTTAGGAGAACTCCTGGTGGTAAAATAAAATTCTGTGTGAATGTGGCCTCTGGATGTCAGCGTGAGTTGTGGCCAGCGGTGTCCTGTAATGAGGTGACAGCAGGTTCCACCAACACACACTTTAACACCTCATATGGACACACAGCAGACAGAGGTGACACCATTACCCCTGACCCTTCAGCCTGTATGTGTGTGTGTGTGTGTGTCCAGGTGTGTGTGCGGAGGGAGGGTGAAGGGTGGTTGGAGTATTTAATTATAAAACCAGACGGCTGAGCTCTCACCACACACTGCTATAGTTCAACACTTTCACATTAATTTAACACAAATATGGTTTTAATGAGTGTTTAATAACCGTGTCAGACAGTCAGACTCACAGCACTCCTTAGGTCACTGACCCCTCGCAGGTTAATGCGTCTTTTTGCCAAATTTACTAAATGTGGTTTTGGTTCAATGAATAAGCTCCCCTACAGGAAGTGTGCAGCCTGACTTGGCCTCTGTTAAAATAACAGCTCAAAGAGGAATCAACTCAGTTAACTTTCTGTTGCAATGAATTATTTTTTGTCACGAGTAAAGGAAATGACACTTTGAATTGATGCATTACAATGCTTTTCGGTTCCCTGCAGGCTATTTTGGCTCTATAGAGAACTCAAGCTGCTGCATTTGGTTAAAATCAGATGTGAAAAATGATGCTTTCCCCTCCCTTAAGATTTATCCAGTTTAAATAATCCTTTGAAAAAAACACAAGGTCAGTTCTCATCTAAATGTAGCGGAGTGACAGTGTACCCAGATTTACTCTCCCAAATCAGCAAATAACATGTGTGTAGTGCAAGTTTCCATTCATGATTGTAATACAAATATGGACTTTGGTGAAAAGGAAAAAGCAACTCCTGGGACTATTTTCCCAGTTTGTTGCAGAAGAAGAGGAAGTAGCAAAGTGTGAAAATGTGTTGTAAAGTGATGTTAGTTAGATAAACGTATAGTATTACAGGTTAGGGATCAAGTGCTTTTCTTAGGTCCTCATATAAAACAAACTTATTTTTCCATTCAGTTTTGTTTGTGTTAGTATTACACTTGAATAAATTCTGTTTCAGGGTTCATGAAAATGTATCAGAAAGACCATCGTCTAAAATCTATGTTTTTGTTTCTACATTGAGAAAATTTGACTTTAGAAAATAGAAAAAGGAAAACACTTTAATGAGGCTGGAATTGACTGTCAACATCAAACACATGTGAGTTGTTGTGGGTTTTTTTTTTTTGTCAAATGTGCAAAATCACAGTTCTTAACATTTTTTGGGACTAAGCAAAAAATATTTACATATTTTAGACTCTAATCACTTCCTCAACAAGGCGAGCAAAGATCACACACACACACACAAACACACACACACACACATGTGTTCCGAACAGGATTAAAAAGACTGATCAGCAGTTCGAATAATAAATCAGATCCTCCCCTGGAGAAATAAATCCTGTCTGAACGAGGCTTTAGTCCGTCTGAGAGTGAGGTGATGGAGGTGAATCACTGCCTGGAAACCTTCTCAGATCTCCACCCACACAGAGAGACACTGAACCAGAGAGACAACACATACAGAGGACGGGAAGACCTGCCTATATATAGATCTGTTGTGTGTGTGTGTGTGTGTGTGTGTGTGTGTGTGTGTGTGAGAGCACTGGTGAACACACAGCTTCTGTGTCTTTACCCCACTGGGACTCTCAGACCAGCGTGAGTAAGCAACCAGTCGGATTTACAGCATATTGATTAAATTAGCATTCGTTCCACAGCCTGAATATTAACTCACCCAACACACATGCATACACACACACACATTTAGATGCATGAACACACCCCCTTGTCATGACAACGTGTACACAAGCTATTAGGAAGTCACACACATACACACACACACACACACACACACACACACACAAGCAATACAGTAGGCGTACACACCAAGCTGTGATTAATTCCTCCTCAGCAAAAGAAAATTGACTCTACAGAAAAAAACCTCTGTCACGAGGCCCGAGGAGCGTCTGGTTTGTAGGTCGTGAAAAATGGCAGCCGGCGATGATCACCTGTCCACTCCTGGAGGAAGAAAGTGCTGTTTTTTTTACCTCATTATTTCTCCAGGGAATATTGACAAAGCTGCTTTACAGAAACACCCTTTATGCACGGGGCTGTCCAGTCTTACTCTAAATTTAAGACAGCAACGTATTCACACGCAGCGCAACCATGAGCCCACTGACCTGCCCGTCTTTTGTCTGTCTTAAAGACAACGAGAGAGCAGGTCTGTCTTAACCGCAGCAATTACTACACTTTCCATCCAATTAATTTGTTGTAGGAACAACACCAATCAGGCGGAAAAATAGAGACCTACCTGACCTGCTCTCTCGTTGTCTTCTGTTTCCTCTTTCCTTTCTTCATTAAGCTCTCCTGTGTGAGAAACACTTACATCAACATGGATGATTGTTTCACCACCCTAATGGATAGGGTTTGTTGTAAAATGCTAACTTTACATCCAATATTGTGTCAAGTGATTTCACATAAAGCTGGATAGAAATGATTGGAACAGGTGTGTTGTTAATGTCTTTTAAATGGCGGCTGAGCAAGATACAGTCATCACAAAAATTAGTCTGTGACTAAAAAAACTAACATTTTAAAGTGATCACATTTTACTGATTCCAACGTTGTTTTTACAGTTGTCTACATGGTAAGAATCAATCTTGAACCCAATGGCGATAAGTCAGATGACAATATAGCCTCTAAAAGTGGTACCAGCCTTATGAGGGCTACAGGGGTACTTAACAGTTAGTGAAAAAGGACTTTAGTACATGACTTTCTTTTCAGTAAACTGCATTGATTACAGTCCAGTTAGGATAATGGACCCTGCGATCAGGTCAAAAACGTTACAAAATTCGCCCCTCCAGCAAAATAACCCGTGTCATTTCTTTGTTTATTACATCCTCAGGAGGAGTGCATGTTTATCTGTTTCTGATGAGTCTCAGTTTAACTCTAAATAGTAAGTTACACTGAGGCTGAGCTCTTGAAGACGATTTTCTTGTGATGCATTTGCTCTATAGGGGTCGAAAGTTTGCCAAATGGACAACATCCTGATGCAGATTTGTCAGATCAGTTTACAAATTACTGCCAATTCATTGTGCTCTGCCTGTTTTTGCTCTCGATAAAGGGTTTTTCCTGCACACACAAAAGCCTACCGGTGCATGATTGGTAAATAACTCTCAAACTAAAAATGGAATACAGATGGACACCAGAACACTTCCTTTCCTAAAATTCAACACCGCTCCCACAGATTCAAATTAGTTTTTCGGAATCTGTAAATAGGGATAAGGTAGGAATCAGTGTTGAATTAAATGAATCTGATTCTCCAAAGATGAACAGGTTCATCGAGTTTGTTAAGTGTACGACATTGCTGCATGCATTTTCACAGCAATGTTTATGTTGAATGAGTCTTAAGTTTAAAGGTAATTCAGTTTCCACTTTAGTTAAATAAGGGGATCACATGCTCCTGAGCTGTTGTTTTCCCCTCCCGGTCGGGATAAGAGAATGCATCCCGTCACCATGGATTGTATTACACAGTCTCTACACAGATGTGTTGAATGTAAGAGGATGATTTAACTTCACCGGCTTCACTGTTGGGACTTTCATGACTGAGATGCTCTCTTTATCCACATCCAACAGCGTGTAGGAAACATTTTCTCGTTTACTTTTTTTTCTGGGATTGCCTGAATTTTCCCAAGGCAACATAAAAGTTCAGGCAGTCTATCTTTAAATCGGTTATCTCTGCCCATCTGCTACTGCTGGCAGGTTTAAAGCAAACAATCAAACCCAACATGATTGTTTGTGAAACCTGTGAAACCATGTGCCACAGAGAGTCGGATGATTTCAGAGAACAGCCGAGCTTCATCCATAGGGGGCGGAATTAATCAAACGTTTCACATTGACAAACAATCCTACACTTTTTGGAGCACCCTTCTTGTTGTGCGCATACTGTGACTTACTTTCTCTGAGCAGATGAGCAGATAGTAAATGCTTTATTTTACAAGGGGGCCAAATTGCAAACAAATTCAGTGGAAAGAAGAGTGGACGGACGATAATATGCTAGAGGTGTCTGGGATTACAGTGAAATGCATCTGAGTCGAGATGTTTCAATTTGAGTGAAAAATTGCTGCTTTTCAAGAAGTGTTATGTCTCCATGCGCTATCATGAATGCACAAAGATAAGAGGAAAAATAGAGACACAGCAGAACAACATGAACAAGACGTCCCTCCTAAGAAGGGAAAAAAAACTTTGTGCATACACTGCTAGCTTGATTTAAAGAAAAGTTAAGTGTTTTAGTATTTATTCTTAATGCAATCAAAGTGACAACGTAAAAATGTAATGCAAGCGTTACGTTTTCTAGGATATGTTTTAAGGTAATGTTTGAGCAATAACACAGGCGAAGGAATGATGTGTACCAATATGTCAGTAAGACTGTGATCTGCGTCACTTCGCCTTTGGCTTAAAGGCAGGGTTGGTCATTTTCCAAAACTGGCATGATTTTGAAAGTAGCGTTCCCTCAAAAGCCACGCCCCTCACTTACATGCACAAGTGCCATTGGTCCAGAAGCGGACCTCAGCTCATGCTTTGAGTGTGGGCTCGTGTGTGCATGGGGTAGAGAACGAGCAGGGAGACAGGGAGGCGTGTGATTGGTTCATCAGATTGGTACCTTGTGTCAGACATTTGTCAAAGTTTTTACAGGCTTACAAACTGATACAGATGACGGATTTTCTTCATTCCTTTTTCAGAGCACATGAGTTATTATTTTCCGTCATGTCAGGACCTAAAGACAATTTCAACCAAAATCTTAAACAGTGTAAAAGTGTATCTGGAGAAAATTACCAACCCGAATCACATTGTGCTAATATTTAGTGTAACAGTATGACCTCAATCATGGTATCGCTTTTCAATTTTCATGTTGTGTTGGCCTGAATTATTCTGAGGGAGCAGCTTAATCAATCAATCAAGAAAAAAACAGTTTACAGTAACTTAAATGAACTGTATTCAGAACACTTCAAGCAGAGTAATCTATGGAGCTGCTCTTGTTCAATCAGATTCATTGGATGGATCTAACTGTTGAATAATGTGCATTATACCATTGATTGGTTGATTTTGATTGGCTGAGAGGGGTGGTTGGTTATGTTTTAGGAACTGCTGCAGCTTCTTTAGCGACCTGTGTATGTGTATGAATTGATTAGTTAACACTGATGGTCACTTTACACAGCAGCCTCTGCAGCCTCAGTGTGTGAACGCGTAGGTGTGACCTGCAGAGGAAAAGCACTTTGAGTCGTCAGTCAGACTAGAAAGGCGTTATACAAGCTCAAGTCCATTTACCATTTCCCAAATATGAGGAGAAGTCTCAAGCAATATTTTCACGAGAAAACAGAGACAGTGAGAGTGCAATGTGTGAGAGTATTACAGAGGGAGGCAGCTAGTGTGAGGGAGAGAGTGCTGTTTCAAATTTTCTCCATTAGAGACCATTAATATTCTGAATCTGAATGTAGTACTATTTTACATTCTTGAGAAGACATGTAGTTATGTCTGGGTGGCTCTTCCTCATTCAAACAGATAAGCTATTTGAATATAGTGCCCTTACAATACAACAATAGCATGGAAAAAAGCAGGGAACATTGTATTCACAGTTTGGCTAAAAATCCAACCATCCAATGCTTCTGTTTAATATTCTCTTCTTTTGTGAAGTATAAAAAACTCCTTCTGTCAATGAGCCAAAGGCATTCAGAGACAAAACAGAATTTCTCGTCAAAAGAGAGTCCATGAATTACTGGAGTGGTTGTGGTTGGTTTAGTTTTCCCTTTAATGCATGGTAATAACTTCATATCTTCCTGGAAGTTTTTAATGCTGTCTTGTCTCTCAGGTTTCTGTGAATAGCTGTTGCATAGCGCCGGTTGCTGCTGACCTGACTGACTCCAAATGCTAAAATTACTATTATATGTCTTACTTAAATAATAATATTTTTTGTTGTTTTAGATTTTTAATGTTATTTGCATTGTGAGCATAATTCTGTATTATCTGTTTGCCTCCATCCTTCTCTGTCTTTCTCTCCATCCTGCTGTCCCACTCTCTCAGCCGATCAGGTCATGGCCGATAGCTGTTTACCAATAAGTCTGGTTCTGCTCAAGGTGTCTTCTGGCCTAGTAGAAAAAAGAGGCTCACGTACCTCAAAGTGTGTATGCCTCATGATTGCACTGCTCACACAGGTGCTAAGGACCACTCATTTCATTGCAGGGGGGATTTTCCCCTGATTATTCCGGAAAGGCGGGGAGAAGATTCCCCTTTTTTCGGAGTTGGGATAAGACAGCATTAAGAGAAAAATATTTAACTTGCCTCTCATGTTCGAGTATAAATGTTGCAATGACTCTAAATCTATTCCTTCACTTCTACCTCCTTCACTGGCAGCTTCCTTGACACTGTAAGATGTGATATAATGAAGTTATCACCATGGAGATGGACCCTCTCTGGACAATGTCAAGAGTCTCCCCCTCTCTCTCTCTTCATCGCTCCCTTTCTCCGTCTGTAGATTTGATTCCAGGCTTCAGAGCCAGAGCAGATTCACGACTGCCAAACGCCTACACCAGAATTTTAAAAAGTCAAATTCAAGGGCAGGATTTTCAGCAGTATGCCTTAAATAAAAGAGAAAGTGTGAATGCTAAATGGCACAGCTTACATAAACATTAGCTCAGCATCTTTGTGTTTCCTGTAAGGCTTTTGATAAGAGAGAATTATATAAACAAGAAAGAGCTCTCCTTAAAGAAAAGCAGCAACGTGCAACATTTTTAAATTAAACCATAAAGCTGTCGGCAGGCAGGAAGGCAGTTACTTTTACTTATCAAGTGCGGAGACATCGTTCCTACAAGAACAAAGGAAGAACACAGTAACGAGCAGAAACACAGCAAAGCTAATCCTGTTAGGCTGCTTGATATAAAACAGGTTGTAGACTTTAGTATACACATAAAAAATGTGTTTAAAAGCAGAAATTATGCATTTTCTTAATGTTTCTTTGATAGAGAAATGAAGCTTTAGAATCTGTTGTTAGCTGTCTTCTTGAGTTATAGTGAAAAATGTGAGTACCTTTAATCCTGTTTCATGCTAGCTCCGATACACTACATGGTAAATATTTAATCGCTGAATATTTTGTTTGTCCGTCCAAACAGCAGAAACACAGCCATTGAGCTTTCCCCTCTCAATGTGAGCTTTGTTGTCTTTGTTGTATTTTCTGACAATACGTGCCTGTGTTTGGCTTTCATTTTACTTAAAATCATCTAATGTAAGCCACTGTATTCTACTTCTCAATTTAATATAAGAGACATACATATCATCATTTAACTTTACTGCAGTTGATAATGCAGGTAGTTAAATCATACATCCAAAAATATGATGAACATATGGAATATGGTGTATTTCTTCTTACTCAAAGGACGCATATTTCCTCACATTTTGCCAGAGAAGTTGATTAACAGACAAACCCAAGTTGGTCCTCTATGATTTACTGATAATATGATGTTAAAGATTATTCATTAAAGTTGTAAATTGAAGAAGTCGGTACTTTCTTGCTGTGAGGCGACAGCGCTAACCACTGCACCACCAAGCAGCCTGTTGGCGCGTTGTATAAAATAATGTCATATTCTGTTAATAAAAACAGAATATGATAATTTTGAAGCTAATCAAACCCCATATTTGATTGAAAATGGCACAAAGTGTTAAAAGAAAAAGTGATGCGAGAAAATTGTGAACATGACCCTGTCCCAAATTGTTTAAATATGTTGTTGGCTTCAAATTGAAATTGGGCATATAGTTGAAAAAAACAATTCAATTTCTCAGTTTCAACATTTGATATGTTGTCTTTGTGCTAGTTCACTCAAATATGGGGTTTAATTATTTGCATATCATCCTTGTGTACATTTAACACAATGTCCCAACTTTTAAGGACATTGGGTTTTATGTACGTATCTGCTAATAACCATAGAAACAATTCTGATTCACTGATTTTTTTTTACATTACTTTTACTACTATTGTTTATCTCGCTTATCTTTTATTTTATTCTTACCCACTTAAGAGTGGCATTGATGTGATTGGTTCAGCTGCTTTTTATAGCCTACTGTAATAAAGTACTATTAAATTAAAGTCTATTAATGGTACTCTGTGAGATAATAGAGCCGAGACCAAGGGTTTAAACATCTGTGAGCATGTCCTCGTAGCTCGGGGAGAACAGAGATGGAGACAGAGATTGAAAGAGAGAGGAGAATGAGAAGGAAATAAGGTCCAGTGCGTCCTAGAATAGAAAAAGAAAATCCATTTATTCTGAGAGGCCTGTGGGGCTGGAGGAAGCAGGAGTCCACTGTTACTCTATACACACACATACACACTAACACACATACACTGATACCTCTCATCCTACTGGAGAAAATGAATTCTTTTCCTCCTTTTCCTTTTTTACCCCCCTTTACCTTTTTGCCTCTGTCAGCGCAACCACCATAACTCCAACCTGGGCACAAATCCCATGATGTACACACACACACACACACACACACACACACACACACACACACACACACACACACACACACACACACACACACACACACACACACACACACACATACACACACACACACACACTCTCTCAAAGAGTCACTCACCTGGTCACCTGCCTGAGGGGTTGTGATGCTGTTTCACTCTTTGCAGGGGTCTCTGTTTCCTGTCCGCCTGGCCACAGAGAATAGGAGGCCATCAATAATCCTGCTGAGAGGAGAGGAGAGGACACCATGAGAAAGAGGGGAAACAAGGATATGAAAGAAAAAATGAAGAGGATGTTGAGGCTACAGAGGAGTCAGAGTGTCAATATAGGTAGGGGGGTAAGGAAAAAACGAATAGAGGAACAGAAAAAAAGGAATTGGGAAGTAAATTTGGAAAGAAAGACGGAAAGAAAATGAATGATTAAAGAAGCACAGAGGACTAAAGAACACAATACAAAGGCAAAAAAAGGCAACCATCTGAAGAAATAAGAGATGTGGTGTAGTGAGAGAACATAGGAGAGTAAAATGGGAAAAAGGAAGGAGAGAAGAAATTACAACTCAGCAAAACACAAGGGGAAGGGAGGGAAATACAAAATGTGACCACAAAGTTAACAGAATATTAAATATAAAAGTGAGAGGCAAGACCAGGAACTTAGAAAGACAATAAAGGAGAGGTGAAAGGAAACAAGGAAGCAAACAAAGAGGAAATCAGGAGACAAGAAGAAAGGGAAGGAAGGAGGAACTATGTGAAGGGAAGGAGAAGTGGTTAAAAGTTAAAATATGGTCATATGTTATCAGCGCCTTGAGTGTCCTCACTGCCCGCCAATAAAACCCTGGTCCCCGCAAAGATAGAAGTCTCAGAACACACACACACACACACACACACACACACACACACACACACACACACACACACCCATATACATTATATTTTTCACCCTTCAGGGTACTATTGCTTTTACTTGCTTTGATCACCTGTAGACGCACCCATGCCATAACCATAACCCCATATGGGGACTTGCATGTCCCAAATAAAAGGGCTGGTACACATAAAGAACAAAATAGATGTATGTGCCTATACATTAATGAGTAAACATTTCCTCTGCAGCACATAGTGAAATAAGGGCCTGTGTCCATTAACGGCGCTTGTCAAAAGCTCAGTTTCAGAGCCATCTCATGGGCACTAATTGTTGCTAGGTTACGAAGGTCAACTCCTCTCTCTCGGTAGTGACCGTTAGATCTGTTTTTGTTAGCTCCGTATGCTTAACTTTGCTTTAATGCAGGAAATGTCACCAAGAAAACATGAAAACAATGTGAAGGAATGGTGCCCTGGTATTAGCATTAGCTCTCGAAAGTTGCACCCTCGAAAAGAAGAGTCCGATAAGTTTCTTCTCCCCCATTGTTGTTGACAAAGCTGATATCAGAAATCCTGCCCAAATTCTTGATTCTGATTGGTCAGTGAGGAAGAAATGACGCTGATAAACGTGCGTTGTTCTAAAATTTGCACTTGAGAGCGCTTCAAGTGGAGCGACAGAAAACTGCTGACGCTAAGTGCGTTTTTGTGCCCTGGTCACTAAGTCGTAAAAGCGCTGAAGTATATGATGGAGGACAATATTTTCCACTTTTCACAACCACGTTTATTTGATAACTCAGGCTACTTTGCATATTCAAATTATACATGAATTATTATACTATCACAAGTTCTTAAAGATTTAGCTACACAGCATTGCTTAAAGTTGATAAAATAAATGATGCTGATGCAGAAACATTTAAGCATCACTTATTATAGTCCAACAATGTCCCTTTTTGCCTCTGCCATGTTGTAGTGAGTCAGTCTGGCTTTTAGTATTCTCAGGAAATTCAGATGCTGAAAATAATGTTCAAACACAGAACTTCTGCATGCCACAAAGGGTTTTCCATTACTATTCCTATTTCTAGTAAAGTGGAAGGTTTGAATACTTCTTCATTAATGGAAATAGAGTAGACAAAAGCCAAATATCATCTTTCTTGCCCTCTTTCTCATTACGCTCCATGCTGGGCTGATTCTGTCCTCGCCATTTCACCTTAAATCCTCCTCTCCTTGCTCCCCCGTCTGTCTGCTTTTTTCACCCAAACTCAATCTTTCTCCTCTTTTTTCTCCTTTCCTTTCCTATCCACCTGTCCCTATGTCCCTGTCAACCTATTTCCTTCTCCTCTAATCCGCCAACCTTTAAACCACCTCTAAACCTTTCTCCAAAGTCCAGAAATACCCTCCGTTCTCCTCTCCCACCTGAAATATCACCTGTCAACATTGATATTACCCTTACATGAAATTCACACCAGAAAAGTCATGTTAATGGCAAGTACGGCATGTTATATATTTTCTTTTACACTTCCTAACCCCCTTAAAAATGTGGATTTTCATACTTGGGTAAAGCTGACCGGGCATTTGAGACAAATCTGGAGTACTGCACACAAAGATTGGTTAACATTTTGTGAAATCACTTTGACTTTGACATACCTCCTTTCTCTTGTTCTTCTGTGCCAATGAACATTAAATGCCTTTTCTTGAAATAAAAGCCCTGAAATAAAGATAAAGAAATGTCAGCAGTGAATGTCTCTGAGTCCAGATGTGCTCCCTCTGCCTCGCTTTTACGAAAGGCTCTGAAGATAACTACAGATATGAAGTCATTACTATCATTACACCAGTTCGGAGGCAGAATAAATGATTTCCATTATTTTGTCACAAAAACAAATGATCCCAGAGTCTGATGGCTTAGACTGTTGGTTCACAGATACATTACAATAAGATAATCGGATTCTAAAAGTGTAATGTAAAAAGCTGATGTTCAAAACATGATAAAAACAAGATAAAATACCGAACACTGTCTGAGCTTCCGACTGACGTACAAAGATGCCGGCGCATGCGCATCACCAGCTGCATGGTGACTGGTAAAGACATTTAGCATGTGTTGCTCATTTCCACTTAAAGGTAAAGTCACTGCAGTGAGATCTATGTACTACTTACTGAGTACAATGAATGTTGCTGTGTGCATTTAACTTGACCCTTCAATCATGTTTATTGGCCTACATGTTTAAGACCCCCTTTAGGCCAACCCTTTTATTGCTGACCATTCTAAAAGTCCAGTTTGCCCCGTATCACATAGGAACACAATGTGACCACAGCCTAAGACTGATCATTTCATTTCTTTTTCGTCCCTTCTGGCTTTTGCTTCTGATGGAATCCTTTTGAAGGGCACTCTGGGAATAATTGCCCACCTGAAAGGAGAACTTTTGAAACGATAAATGGAGTCCATCCCATCCTTGAAGATCCATATAGTCTCTGTTTCAGTTTTGTCTACACTAAGCCATAAATCAAATGTAATCCAAAATAGGACCTGTTGTACATTTTGGCGCAAAATGAAGCTTCTTTATGAAGCTTAAAAAAATAGGGTCTTATGGTTTTAAGTTCTGTTTAACTATCTCTGAAACATCAGAGATAACAGTATGAGTGATAGTAGCCCCCCAGAATGTCTCATTGTGTGTCAAAACTGACTTCAAAATACAATAGACCCAATTTCTTAAGTGCAACTTAAGAAAACATAAACAGATGAGACATCTGTAAAAAAAACATTACTACTATAATATGCCAAATGTAGGGAAAAGGTACACATTCACCATCCCGGTTAATTCATCCAGATATACTATATCTGCTCAATGGAATAGTTTGGCATTCAAGGAGCCATGTTTGCTTTCTTGCTAAGAGTTGATGTTGGTTAAATATAAAGCTACTGCTAACAGCCAAATAGCTAATCTGAGCATAATGTCTTGGAACAGAGAGAATTCTATCATTTTATAGAAATACATTTGATGGAAGTTCAGAAATGTAGCAGTGTGCTGAATCAGTCTGAATGTTGTGGAGGCTTAATGGGGGGGGCAAACTAATCCAACCTCTGAACAATATTCTGAGGTAGTAACAGAGGCGTTATAGGATCATCAGAGCCAGTGGGGGAGCTCAGCGTTGTGTGTTTGTGCATGTCCGACTGTGTGTGTATGTGCAGCTCCCACTGCGCTGTGCTTCCTCAACACCAAAATTGCAATGTGAATTTACAGACTGGGACAAGCATTTTACGCCTTTGCGGAATCAATATGAATGCACAAGGACTAATGACGGCTGAGCTTACGGCGATGTTTGGGAAACCAATCTGAAAAGGGCTATTGTCTTTTCCTTAAGCATTCATGGGGAAATGGGAAATTTGTGATTTGGTAGATTGGCTTTTGAGTGAGGTTTGAATTGAAGGGTTAGGTTGTTTTTGGTTCTTTATTTACGAAATAAATCTAGCTCATTTAAACTATTTTCAGTTGCCAACCCCAGCATCAATACCAAACATAAATGTTAAATCCATGAGTTGCTGAGTTTTGGTTTGGGATATGTGCTGGACTATACCCTAGCGAGAAAACATTCTGCTTCTCTGCGGTTGCCAGGCGACTGGTTGCCTGGCAGCTTGTTTCCACTGAGACGTCTTTCTGCTTCACCTGACCTGTGTGTCGTTATTCTGTGATTGTACGATGTTAACTACTGAGGCGCCACTCTCATCTGATTAACCTATGATTACTTGTTAATTAAAAAGAATTGCATAATTAACTAGAATTGCATGCGCGGTCTCAGAAGTGCAATAAAAGTCATCTCATGAGAAGTCATCAGTGGCTCCATGCAGAGGTAGCAAATAGGTGAGAAACAGCCCGTGTGTAAGGCTCTGGGCCTTCAGGGCAGGCAATATTTACTGTTTTGGGGCCCCATGTGAGCCGTTTACTGGGGCACCAGTAGGTTCTAACAATGCTCCTTCCAAATATATTTGGTCTTTGAATTGGCCAGTAAATGTGTGATGAAATAAATTCCTATCAGTGACTACCACAGGAGGTAAGGCCCAAAGGAGGGCAGGTTAAATTTAAGAATGAGTTGTTGATGGATCTGGATCTTGTGAAGAATTATAGAGACCTCTTAAAAAAACGGCAGAACTTATCTTGTTTTATTATGCTGCCAAACTACAGATCTGATGCAGTAATTTTCCAGGTGAGACAAAAGGATTGTCAAACTTTACGACATGCCCACTCATACACACTGCTTCTGATACCTCCAGGACAGAAAAAAAAGAGGCAACTGGGAAATGATCTTCACACAAGTCATTTGTCGTCTTTCATTACTAGAATGAGGTATTATGAGATAGTGTTAGTAAAATTATTAACTATAAAACACAGAAGAGACTTAGTCTGGATTAGAGAGAGGGAGAAGGACTACATTGGGGCCACTATATCCTGGACCTACTGACACATTGGAGACGAGGAGGAATTAGGTCAGGGCGCAAATGTAGAAGGTAATAGATGGCTACAGCAGAGATTTATGTGCGACACCCTCTCTCTAGAGAGAAATAGAGAGGGAGAGACAGAGAGAGAAAGAGAGATGGGAGGTTGGTATTGGAACTAAATCAGACTGTCAGTTGGTGCTGAATTCTTCCTCGGGCGACAGAGGGAGGGAGGGAGGGTGGAAGAGAGATGGAAGGAAAAGAGAGCAGAGCAACGGAGAGAGAACTGGGACATGGAGAGGGAGAAGAATAATGATGGTGGAAGCAAAGAGGCTGAAAGAAAGATCAGGGTGGTGGAGTTCATGGGGCAGAAAACAGCACAGAGTGAGGACACAGCAGAGATTGAGAAGCTTTTAGATGATGTAACTTGCGCTGTTATGTCAAAGGAGGAGGAGTTATTTCAGGCGTAGAGGGTCCCAGAAGTAAAAGTCCCATTTGATTTTGACAAAGACATAGATAGGTAACTAGATGTTTGAGCAGTCCCAAGGCTGGCATGAACACGCAATCCTCCTAGTTGAGTCATGAGAAGAAAAAAATGAACAACTGTGTAGTCAAAGGTACAAGACTTTGTAAATTAAAAATTATATGAGTAGCCCGCTGAGACTCATTGTTTTGAATCATCCAATCAAAGAGCTTTTTTATGGGCTTTGTTAATAGTAGGGTGAAGCAACAGTAAATATTACACTGAATGGAAATGAGTTATAACATTCATCTGTTAGCTTTTAGATTCTTGTGTCAGTTTTACAAAATTTGAGCCACTCTTACACTTTATTTTGGTGTTGTCTTCAAGTAGATAGTGGTAGAAGTTCCTGTTTACAGCAACCCACTGCACCCCAGCTAGATGATTGGTTTAAGGACGTTTAAATTTCAGGATGTTTTTTTTTACATGGCCTTGGATGTGCAGGTAAATTTGCAGCATGCTGAATTTCTTAGTTCCACTTCATCTTCTTTATTTGTCATATGGAGCTAACTCAATTGATATAAATAATAAAATAAAATGCATACTATGCAGGGCTTTTGATGGTAAAGCATTAACACACACAATTAATCCAGAGACCATAACAAGTTATATTTTAATGCAAATGAATGTAATTGTAATCTTCACTAGTTCGGTGTGTGGCAGCAACTGGCTAACATTGTGCGGAGTGCAAAAAGTAGTTGTGTGAGTGATCCTGTGTTTGAATCCATAATGTTGCGTAATAGGCACCTGCTTATGTGTAGTGGTGTGTTTGATGAGCAGATAGGGTCAGGTTTTTTTTTTTGGCTGATCCAGAGGGGTTGCCATGGTGGCCTGTGCCCAAACGTAAATCTGATTAAGCCCGTGTGTCATCCTTAAATCCTAAATCAACTCTCTGGACTGTGTTGCAACAGGATAATAATGATAATCATGATTTTTATCTATTTATATTACTTATATAAATACTAAACTAGAATAGTACAGAATAAGAAAAATAAGAATTTGGTTGAATTAACATGCACACATTTTGAGTAAAACTTGATTAAAATGTCACTGGATCAATTCTGGTCAAGGTCTTCAATTTAAATTCATCCAAGTATTGGATTAGCCTATACAGCATGTTATACATTACGTGGAATCTCATCCATCATTTACAGCTTGACAATGCCCCATTAACCGATATGCATGTCCCATGCATGCATTGTTTAAACCTTAAGACAAACAGGCTGCAACCCAGATGACTGACATTTCTCTGCTTCGCTCAGACATCAACATCAACCCACCCTCATTTGACAGATTCACGGGTCGCTGTTGACGTCAAATGGCTACTTCTGTATTTGCCCTCCAAACATAAAGATGTCAATTCTAACGACAGAGATCCACCAAACATTGAAATGAAGATGACAAATCTGAGATTTGACCTGCTAAAGCCGAGCGTAGTATTCAGGTCTGTCACTACCGTCTATCTGTTCAATCAATCAAAGGGCCTTTTAGCAGGTAGGTTTTACTTGAACAATTTAGCAATTAGGAAAACCTCCACAAACAAAGGAAGGAGCAGTGAGAGTTTAAACTGTTTCCAGTATTTAGTGACTCATAATGTTGTTTTTAAATTGATTTGAATTGAAGGCAGTCTTTAAAGCATCTGGAAATTTGACTTCAAATAGTAAAAATGCTAATATAATATCCGACTCAGAATCAGAGGAGGAGGCTGAAGCTCTGCCATCTGAAAAATATTCAATGCAACTGGTCATGAAATGGTGAGTCTCAAAATGCTTTGTCATCTGAATCATAGCTATTATCATACACATGCAAAGTGAACTGAAATAACTCTATATTGCTATGAATTTGATGCTAAATGTTAGCTCTCTAGTAGCTACTGCTATAATAATGCTGAACAAAAATCCCTCCGTTGACACATCCAATGCCAAAAATAAATGTCAAAGGCCCACCTTCAGTGTTTAAGCTTACATTGAAAAAACGAAGTCATCGCTTAACACTTGCAACAGTCAAACATTATCCACACAGACACCGCTAATGCAGGACGTATCAGAGTAGCTGCAGTTTGACTTTTCCTTTGGTTGGATCACAGACGGGGGCGGCAGGAGCTCGGTCTGTGGGGACTCGGGAACCAGAGTGTCACCAGTTCAAGTCCTGGTGTGGACCAAATCTGGAAATTAGTCTGGTAGCTGGAGAGGTGCCAGTTCACTTCCTGAGAACTGTAGAGGTGCCCTTGAGCAAGGTGCTGAACCCCCACCACCAGCTCAGGAGTGCTCGCTGTGGGCCGCCCCCTCACTCTGACTTCTCTCCATTCACACATGTCCAAAGGATCCTGTTCATGCTTGTGTGTGTGTGTGTGTGTGTGTGTGTGTGTGTGTAGTTCAGCCAATGTGTGTGTATGTTCAACAACAGAGTGAAATATTGAATTTCCACTTGCAGGATTAATATTGCATGTCTTCTTCTAACTAAGGAATCAATCCATAACCATGCACAACTGAAACCCAACATAGTTTCCTATTTAGATGTTATCCGTTTCCCGTACTTTTTTAATGCTAACAATTGCGATAAAATCAAGAAGGGCTTTTGAAAAATTTGGTTTCGAGTGGCTGTAACCCTCTGCTAGTAAAAAAAGTGCTCTAAGTGCCTTTTAACACCTGGACCTTTGGCCTGCCTTAATAGGCACATGCACACACACACACACACACACACACACACACACACACACACGTACACACACACTAATCAGTATTGCACTTGCTGCCAATGACCCTTATTGAAGGTTGTGTTAATGATGACTTAAACAAACAGTGTGTCTTTAGCCCCAGTCAATAGCTCTAAACAGCCACGAATCACATCGCCCATTACAATTAGGTTAGAAATATTAGGACTGCTGCTCTTGCACACATTGTCATTATGTGTATGTGTGTCTGTGTGTGTGTGTGTGTGTGTGTGTGTGAGTGTGTGTGTGTTTGGGCTAATGAAGGTATTGAAATTGTCATTAATGTGTGTGATGACTCAACACAAGGGGAGCAATTGGGTTTATGAAAGGCTCATTGCGTTCCATATTTCAGCCTTAAGCAATATAAATGTTTATGTGTTTTCTCACTGACAAGTCCATTTAAAGCAGCTTTCAAAGACCTGACAGGCCATAACTAATACTCTAAAGCAGCCGACCCACCAGGGTTACACCGACACACTGGTCTCCTCATGTAATGGTCCGATAATTCCCTCATGTCTTCAAAATCAGCAGTACATTCAGTTTTTATCTAAACCAAAAGGGCTAAAGACATTTGAACAATATATATGGACATCCATCATTTCACCCAGGTTGTAGTTCTAAATCTTATTACAAAACCTTGGTTTTTAGGATGATGTTATAACAGGCTCAACTTGTCTGGTTTCAGCCTGCCATCAGATCTTTGAGCCTGGCTGTAGGAATTTACTCCCATTTAGCAGTTAGAGCTTCAGTCAGACTCTGGCTCTTTGGATGGGGTTACTGTCATGTTAAAACAAGAGAGGTCATTCCTGGAACTGTTCGGCAGTCGATTTGGTTTCTAATTATTTGCAGAATCATTTAAATTTGTAGGAAGGGACCCTGACTGAAAGCACAACAGACTTCTGCATTTCTGCATTAAAATATCCACATAAAACTCAACCCGTATTAAATGTCTTAGTTAAGTTGATACTTGAAATTATTTTATTTAACGATGCGTTCATTTGCTCATCTGTCATGGAGCATAATCCATAGACTGTATAAAACACTGAAGGAGCGTTTTGAAGCCTATTGTTGGCGGTCTCCATGTTGGAAATTCTTACTCCACCTAACTTCCGATCAACCAAGCAGCAGTTAAAGAGGTGGAGTTGAGGCAGACCTTGAACCTTCTGGCAAACAACTACAACAACTGAGTTATAAGAAATTCAATCCCTGTACAGCGTTATGGCAGCATGTTTCCCTGTGCTGTTTGTCCCTTATCCCCTTCTGTTGTCTCCAGCTCTGCCAAGGTGAAGCTACTTACTCAATGAGGTGCAGCTGGCCTCAGTGCTTAAAAGCCCAGTGTTGAGTTTCAGGAAGAGAGAGGCTTTTGGAGTTGGGACTGCTGTGGCTCTCAGGCATGGGATTGTGTCTTGTTGTGTTTTATAAAACTAGTTTTCAGTTGATCTGTGGTGTATGATTTAGTTGTTTGTCTATTAATAATAAATCCCCAGTTTTGATTTTGTTGAGGTGTTTTACGTCTCTTCATTGGGTCAGTTTGTGGATTGTTGTAAGCTGACCTTATGGTGGGGCATAACAAAAGTTTATACTAATAAAGACAATTGCTATACAGATCCAAACTGTTTTTCCGCACCATGCTGTAAACATGTTTATTTCCACTGTAAAAATGGTCATTTCAGCAAAGGGGCTTTAAGGGGGATTTCTTGTCTTCTGCAGCCAGCATCAAGTGGACACTCAAGGAACTGCAGGTGTTTTGCACTTACTGTATGCTTTGGCTTACTTTTTTTTCTCATACCAGAGGTTGCTGCTTGGAAAAACCAGATGATACAGCAGTGATTGAGTGAAGAAGTATGTTCATGTTATCTGGTGATATTTGATATAACAAAATTATATAACATGAACAAACTTGATTTATGTGGTTGAGAAAACGTTCTATGTTCTTTAAACAATATTCAAATGCTTAAGAAGCCACTGAGAAACACCTTACTTGTTAGATGGATATTATAGACTATGTTCGATGATAACATTGATCTATATTCAACCTGAAATTCAGAAAGGTAATTTTTAAACAGTTTGCAAAAAGTCATTAATTTCAAAATTACACAATGTTGTACCTAGTTATGTAGTTGGTTTAACTTGTCAAGGTTTTGTCATATCTGTTGCTGAGATAAGTCCTGCCAGCGAACACAATGGAGCAAATTAGAGCTTTGACGAGTTATATCTGTAAAATTAAACTGTAGCTTCCAGGCGTGAGGTCCCATTCATTCTCATTATGTTCCTCAGCAACGTCTGTGGATTATTCAGAATAACTGACACATTGTTTCTGAGAGGAGACACTGCTGTTGAGTTTTTAAATGTCATTTTGAATGATTTGAATGCTACAAATGAAATTCCATTCAGCTCCATTGTATCGGGGGAAGCTGCAGAAATCTCAGCAGCTCTTATCTGGAAACCTTAAACTGGAAATAAAACTGGAAGTGTCTACACGGCTGGAAACTAAAGTGTGAGAGCAAGTTTTAGCATGGATTCAAAAAGCCCTTAAAGAAAATCTCTACATCTGAGTGTGTTGGATGTGATAAAGCTGCAGAGTTGGAATGCTCTCGGTGCACTCAGTGTTTACTTGGCCTCCATTATCTTTTATTTGTAGGCTGATAGTGTCTCCTGGCAGGGAATAAACTGGCTGTAAATCTGAAATGCATTTGTGCATGGGTATGAGGGACTTGCACAAACACACGCATAAATATGCAGGTGAAGAACTCGAATTCAGGCAAGCTCCCTCCGTTTTATTTCATTGGGAAAATCTGAAAAAGCGGAAAACAATGAGCCTGATGCGTTCATTAGCTGTGCAGAACATGAACACAAACCAACCATGTGAATATGCACATTAGAGACTCAGCCATGGAAAGCTTCACTCTCCAACACATTTGAATATGCAAATGTTTCCCAGCACAAAAAGCCTTGACAAGCTGTTATTACATGATTCCTGTGGGTGCAGACACAACAGCCTGAAAATATATTATAGGAGGCAGAACGAGCAGGAGGAGAGTGGCCCTAGACAGTTGCTGGGGAGATGTGTGAACGTTGCCTGCATGCATGTATTCGTGGGTGTTTGTATATGTGGTTGTTTTTTTTGTAGTCACAGAGGAATGCAATAATGCCAGTGGTGTTTCTGTTCTGCTGACCAGAATGAGATATGATGGGTCACACAGACGGGGTCGATCACAGAGGGTATCAAAACATTCAATAGAAAAAAAAACTGAGAGCAGAAAACAGCTCTGTCCATTAGACATTGTGTAATGGCCATGTTATTCCACAGTTCAAGAATCAGAAAGAAACATGAGACACATGTCTATGATGGCTCTATCTCATCAGCAATAGTTACATCTATTGATTTAAAACATAAATACAAAGTCATTTTGATTGAATGTAACTAAGTTCAAACCATGAAGTCAATCGGCCTTCAATGTTAAAATGGTATTTTAGAATCCTTAGAACTTCAGCAGCATATTTTCATTACAAAACATATATATTTCCCAGCAACCTAAATCACAAAGATTACTTTCTTGAGAAAAAATGCTGCTAGTCATGAAGTGATTTCACACATGAAAAAATGTCTGATACGTGCAGGAGGGCCTATACATGTATAAGTTTGAACACAGCCTATTACTATGACTTTTATCTGGAGTTTCTCATGCCGGCCCTCTAGTATTTTTTCCGCAAATAGTCCAGGTGAGAAGATGTGAAAATGCAGCAGTTATCAGGAGAATTAACATCGAGTGAGTTGGAGGGGGTGGTAATGTTTATATCCAGTGACTGGTGCACGACCATCGACAATATGCACATGACTGGACCTCAATGGGCCCCCCCATGCAGCTGGGGGGCTGCATGTAAACATCGCTTCTTTGTACAAAATAGGAGGGCCCCAGATGCATAGGCCAGTATAAGCATCTAATATAACAATACACAACAGGTGAATGCCACCTAGAGACTTTCAACATAAATTGCTGATCCCATTTTTTAAATTTGGAGTCTAAATTCTAAAGGTGGAAAGAAAAAGATGTACAGTCTTAGAATTTCTTGTGTAGGGATTCTGTATCAAATTCTCCCTGCAGTGTGTGCAAACTGGTCATCTTAACTAGAAGATAAATAACACTGCAGCTCAGTTTTTAGGACTCATGCATTCCTTTAGTGGGAATGTAAGCAAGCACATTCAGTTTGCAGATCTAGTCTTGTCATGCAATTTGAGTTTGTGATCTGGGCGTTGTCATTTGCGTGTTTCTTTTAAGAGATTGTGTAGGATTTAAAAAAGCCACCACACCCAGAATGATAATCCTGTTTGTTCTGCCAATTCATGCTTTTTCTGTCCACACCCAGTAAGAAGAACAGAACTAGTGCACCATCCAAAAATCATACTAGCTTGCAAGAACAGAAGACAACACCCAACAGTCTAACTCCCTAAAACAAGACAAAGATACATGTTTTGCTCATGCCATAGTCAGGCCCAACTGAATTTTAATACTTTATAACTATTTTTGCTCAACACTAATAACACAGATAGAGCAACTTTATTTGTCTATTATAGAACATTGTAGATGAGGGAAATTTGAAGAAGAAGAATAAATCAGTCAATAGAACTATAAAAAAAATGCTGGGTCAAGATATAGTATAAGAATACCTGCACAGTTATAGACACATTTGAAAGGAAAAGAGCATTAGCAGGGTCATGATGACCAAAAACAAGTCAGGGGAACCTCAACGGGCCCAAGCAGACAAGACTATCATGTTAGAGTTTACTTGCCTGATGCAATCTCAAAACCAGTATGTGTTTGAGCGAGGATGATGTGGTCATTGAGGCAGTGACCAATATTTCATGGCTTCATGGGGTCGGTTATCCACGCCAAGACTTACTCATTAGTGAGATGACCATTGTTAAAAGCGCAAACTAACTTAACGTGTAGGAATAGAGTTGGAGTTCGGAGACCATGTCTGCAACAGTAACCATTTGATTCATATGCAGGCATCTGGTTATGGAGGTTAATAGGGGCCAAATAGTCAAATTTCAGCAACTGTTTAGCTTGACAAAAACTTTATTTCCTGCATGCAACCAAAGTCGGCTCAAACACAAGTAAACAGACAATAAACTAAAACAAGAATAGTTTGCATACCGAAGAAGTCCTGTCCCATTTCTGTTAGACTTTGCATTCAGAAAGATAATCCAAAACATGCTTAATCAGGTTTCTTCGTTTGAGCAATAAATAAATAAACTATAAACAGCATGGACGTCAGCCATTGGATTCTTTAATGCACATTTGAAGCCCAAAGATGGCGGTCAAAAAATTGGAAATGCTGTCTTAACCAACATTTTGGTCAACCAAGTAACAGGCAAAGCGGCAGAGATAAGGTGGGTCTTAAGTCTCCTGACAAACGGCTAAAACGCACTAGCTTGCAGTCAGATCAGCCAAGGAATGAGTCTGCTGACCAATGAAAAGTCTATCTATATGTTTTGGCTCACAGCAAGAATTAATAAACCCTACTACTATAACATTTAATTGCTTGATTTGAGCCGACATACGTCTGTTAATAAATGGATTTTTGGGGATTGAGAAGAAGTAAGTGGTTATTAAAACTTAGATATTTAATAGTCTCTGTTTGCTGGCCAGGTATAAACCTATCTAGTATTTGTTTTTGTAACAGGGACATTTGTCCAAACAATGCCCATTTCTATTTTACATGTATATTTCTGGAGTAAATACCTGGAGTCCAGCCTTTCAACTTTATGTGAGTGGACTGCACTCAAGCATCCTTTCCGAGTGTGCGGCGAGGAAATCGGACAGCAGTGAAGGTCAAATGATAATTTGGAGGAAGAAGCAACAATGGGAAAGGGAAAATGAATACACCTTCTATTTTGTGGTCATTTTGTAAAGGTCAGGGGGAAATGTTGAAAATCCAAGGGGAATGACAAATTGCAAATGGTTGAGGTGGGAAAGAAAAAAACCCAAACCATGAATTTGGAGAGAGAGTTGGCAAAGCCTTAACTTCTTTTTCCAATTTCCCTCAGCCTTTGTAGTTTTCAATTATGTTCCCAAGGTCAGATCACCAAAAAGTCAGCGAGGTTCATTGTATTGTGTCTGTTGGTGTTTTACTAAGGGGTAATCGTTAAGATCACTGAGAGACATCAACAAGTGTATTCAGGATGTATTATGTGTCAAAATCTTGCTCGAATGATTTCTATATCATGTAAATTTCCAAAAGAGATGACAACAAAATACATTTACTCATTTACAGACCATTTAAAAAGAAAATAACATGCCTTACAGAATATGTAAGGCCCTTGTGATGTGGTGCAGCACGATGTTTAGAGAAATGAAGCTCTACCATAAGTTCAGTCAGGAAGACTATAATTGGCGTCGCGATCGGATCTTTCTCATTCATCCCTATTTGCACGCTCACTCACATTTACGCTGTCTTTCTCGGAATGCTATTTTCTGGGGCTGTCATTGGTTAATCAACTGTCTCGTCAGCGGTACTCTTTAAACCAATGGCACGGCGTTCCTCCCTCATCTTCAACCTATCATCGTTCTGCTCCCTTTTTAAATATGTTTCTTTCTCTGCCTTAGTTCCTTCATGCTTATGTTTTGTGCGCCCCTCCACCTCCCCAACGACGCCAGTCTTTGCAGAGTCATCATCCATCAATTCTTCACCCATCCGGTCTCATCAAGTCATCGGCTTCACCACCACCAGTGTCTGGAATCCATGGGGGGGATTTAATCTGTCGACGCTCACAACTGACATTCTCCAAACACATCACCCACCCCATAGAGTCCAAGTGCCAAAGTATTTCTGTCAAGACACATTTCCATGTTATTCATTGTAATAAATAATGTTCTTAATTCACTTATCTCTTCTGATAGAACTAGGACATAGAAAGAACATCAGGTAGCTCAGACCCTGTGAACTACATGTATGAAGTGCCTTGAAAAAAAGAGGGTCTCAACCTCTCAAGGTCAAGTTTTGATTTATTGCACGTTACCTGCGTCTTACAGCGTTCCATATTAATGACCAGCATTATGTTAATGGTGTCATAAAAGAAAAACGCTGCACTGCAGGTGTTCGTCTACAAAAGAAACTTCAGCAACCTTTGTCATAACGGTTGTAAAGAGTTGTGAAATGTGTTTACTACTGCAAGCTTTGCAATGTGGAGGACCCCGGTATAGGGTCACACTCTGGCATGAACCCCCCTCTTAAAACAAATCTGAAAGTCCTTGTACATTAGGATGGTAAATAAAATAAATTCAACAAACGTAAGAATTTGCATCTCTTGTTATTCACTCACTACTCTCAGTATGTCTTTACTCTAAACAGTCTTTGCAGCTGATGTTCAGTCTGTTCACCTCTTTTTTCACTGAGAAATGTTTCCATTTTTAAGTCTCAGTTTAACATCTTTTCAAACTACTCGGACTTTTTTTATTTCTTCTTTACATCATGCAGAGCCTTTTTATTGGTCCAGTGAACAAACACAGATCTGTTATCCTTGCAGACTACAACAGAAACCAAAGAACATTGAGCTCACACAACAAGTTAAATCAGTTTTGGCTCTATTTGGATGATATAAAGTTGAATAAAAATGAAAAAAAAAAAAAAATCTTTTCAGTGGCTCAGACATTCACTGTGGGTACTGAGGCCACTTCTGACCTGCAGATCCTCATAGCCAAATGTCAAGTAACAATAAAAGCAGAGAGATACAATACGCCTCATACAATAAAAAAGAATGAATGGGCTGCTGGTTTCTGTTCTATCAACCAGAAAGGTCAAGAACCACTTAATATATGTTCCTAGATGTTACAATACACTCACAGGTAATAAATATTTGAAAATACAGCCACTGTATCTACAAACTGATAATACACACATGTAGACACTCAAAGACACACATACCTGCATGTAGACCCTCACACACAGGCCCATTCAGCTGGATGGTGAAATGTCATTACAGTTGACAGTCTGAGTGGGCAGAAGGGCAGACAGTCATTTAGTGAAGGGTGCTCACACTCAAGTGTGTGTGATGGGTGTTAACAGACTTCACATCACCATCAGGTCAGCTGTACAAACAGATGGTAACACAGCAGACTGAACTGTAGCTTGGGATAATAGGAGAGAACACAGGAAGATGTTTCCGACTCAGGGTTTAGGGCGCCACTTGAAGTCAAATGCTTTGTCACACCTTTTCAGTATCTCACACGGATACACAATGTGTGCCTTTTTTCTGTTGTAAGGTACCCTTTAGCTTTAGTTTAAAAATATACTTTTGCAACCGGTATATAGTATCATTATGCACAAGTTTAAGAATCATTTAGTGGTTGTTTTTAGAATTAATTATTATTATAGGCATGATCAAATACAGGATCAGAGAGGATAGGCAAGAAACTTCATAGACATGTTTTGGGGACCTCTGGAACTTATTTAAACTTGTTGAAAAGGAGTATAATATGGGACCTTTAAAGGAACTCATCTGTTAAATATCTTCTGTTACTGTTTTAATGAAGCCTTTAGCAAATCTTTAAGGTTTACCTTTCCTTTTTTTGGAAACCTTTAGTGTCCATGTCAAGTCATACTTTTGTGTCAGTTATCGTCCCTCTGTGTCTGTTTAAAGGTTGCTATAAGATATACTTTGCATCCCTTTTAAGGTACCCTTCAGGGTCACCAGATTTATGATAACTGTACTCAAGGATAGTACTTGTAAAAACATAAATTGTGGTTATGCTTATATTGTTTTTATTCAGTGTATATTAATCAAATTAGCCATGCTTCATTTTCAAAGCAAAGTTAGTTTAGTTTAGTTTAGTAGTTTATTTGAATCAGTGAACAGTGAAAAAAACATTAGTCTCAGAAGAGAAGAGATGCTTTGTACCAGATTTAGCTAACTAGCTAATTTCCATCTTTTCTAAAGTCTTAGCAAAGTGTTCTTAATGAACCTCAAACCAGGCAGCTTTTAGACGGATGAACATTTAAATTTAGCAAAAGCTTTCTACACTTCCAAGAAACATTGAAAACCATTTAGCTCTTTCTTCTGAGAGTAACAGAATATAGAGATCAAGTTTAACAAAAGCTGCAATTATACAAATTGGTCACATTGTTAGCTACCAGTTTTCACCTTTCCTGCCACTTGCACTGATATAAATAAGTTCCATTTATAACTACCTTCACCTTCATTTGACCCGTGTAGGTTTTATAGTATAGAAGAGTATTTCTGTTAAAGGGCATTCTGCATTATGCATGGCATTGGAATTCCTTTGGGGAGAGTTTAATGGCAGCAAACGGAGAGAAAAAAACAACAAAATGAGGAGGGAAACACCACCTTCCCTCTAAGCACTGCGCCTACACCTCCTTAATTTGATCCCAGAGTCACAGGCAAACTTCCAAACTTGTGTGTTCAGCCTGTAGCCAAATCAAAAAGTTCCACATCATTAACAGCTGAAGGTTGCTATACTGTTAATGAGAGAGCCAATTAGCCTTTACTAAAACAAAGAGAGAGGGAGGGAGAGACTCAAAGGAGTAATTTCCCCCTTGTATAGAATGTGTTGACCTGAAGCCAAGTGTGCACAGACCAAGAGAGCTGCTGAGAGAAACAGAAGCACTGAGAAGATTTTTTGGGTGCTTATGACATACCAGCTCCCATCCACAGCATTGTCAGGATGATTTATTTGTTCCTTTGAACCGATGTCTGCATTAACGTGAAGCTAACAATCCATACATCAATCATTTAAAATCCAGCCAGAAGAAATGGTTCCAAGATTGGTTTTGCCCAAATGTAAAAACATTAAAGTCGCAATGTGCACGTCAATAACATTTTCATAGAATAAAAAAACAGGTCTTACTCGTTCCTTTTACGTCAATGGACTATCACAGCATGTAGATATTTTGCCAGAGGAAGGCATTCACAAACGTAGCTATAGTTGGATATACTATACAGCTTTACAGTTGAAAGATACAGACCCTGACCAAGTACCACACTTAAAAGATAACAACAGACAATTCATTGGAAATGCTCCTTTATCCTTTAAGCCTCTGAGTGGATGGTCGAGTAAAAGTGTTTGATTGAAGAGTTCCTAATCAAGGGGATGAGACACACATTTTTATTCACAGTTCATTTCTGGAACAAGGACCACAGCATTTAGCATTTCAACCTCCCTGACATTTTCAAACACATTTTAGTCGCTGCATGTGCATCCAGGATGCTGACTGATGTTCCCAGAGCCCTCTCTTTAACAAGCTGATGTTTGTTTGGAAGCTCAATAAGCATCAAAGGTGCAACACAAGACAAGTATTCATGCTTTTAGATCACCAGAGATATTATTTGGAAAGCTTATGTCGGTTTTGATTCAAAGGCTTTTGTGGGCTTTTTGTTCAAACAGAAACAACAAACGCACTCTGAGTCATTCATGCAAACACAGTGCCAAGGCCATATATAGCATTAGTCCCAGTTTGGATAGCTATTATGTAAATATATAATAGCTATAGTTCTACGAAAGCATGCTTAGTAATTATGTAGAAAAGGTCCTGAATTTATAAAATGCTTAATTACTTTTTTTTTAATGCACTCAATCACAGAAATAATAACGGCAGAGGAACCCAGAAGGAAGTACAGAAAAAATTAAGTCCTGTAGGCACGGTGCAGCATTTGATTTGCATGGATTAATGTACAAATATCTAAATGTTAAATATATAAAGGCAGGGTTTTATTGTCTTTTGTATCAGGTAATTGAGTCCCCACTTCTTTCCAAATTCACATTACCTAAATGTGTTTGAACCTAGTGATGCATTCATGGGTCTTTTTCCCATTTCTGTTGGTATGAAACTGCTTTGATAGCCCTGCAAAAGTAAAAAGGAGCCCATGCTTACACTTTCATGTGTTCCTAAACAGCATTCATAAACGTTTATGATCAGGTTAAGCTATATCATGTGACCAAATTGTATCATTCAGGTGTTTATGTTGAGTTCGTCATCAGTCAAGAGCATACAGATCACATCCGATAAACTGAACCAATGAAGAAGCCACATGATGCAGGATGTAAATAATATAAGCTAGAATGCACTAAAGGTAACAAAGATTCTCTGAGCCTCCAGCCTGCTCTAAAACACCCGGCCCTCACCACAAAGCTATTACAAACACAATTTATAGGCATCACAGAATAATTTGGTTTAAATTAGAGACTAGAGGTGCTGTAAAAATGGGATGAATAAAACGGCTGGATTGTAACTTCAGCCCAAGGCTTTCTGTCTGCCTTATTTTGTGACAGGTCAGGCATCAGGAAGAACAAATTGCTCTGTTCCAATGTTGATACCCCCTGACACACACAAACACACAAATACAGGTGCAAACACTGGCATATACTGGCACACAAAGTCACACTTTGCTTAGTACTGTCCTTTTACTGTTTTGGCCATCCTCTATTGATGCTTCTGCCTCGGACTGCCAGTTTTAACTATTGAGCTTTACAAGAAGAGGACTTCATTGCCATGGTCTAAACATTTGGAATACGTCTGATACAGTTTGTGTTTTGATTTCCAAAATGAGTTATCAGTTTTCTGTCAGAGATCAAAGTGCCTTTGGATGCAAGAACCAATCAATGTAGACGATGTGCAACATAGCCGGTTCCAACATCAAATTATAGTTCAAATACACTGATGTGATTTATGATATAATTAAAAAGACAACACTAACCATTGTCACCTAGGTAATGAACCAAGTCATCACTTCACCTCAGGTACAACATATTAAGACACAGAGATAACAGCAACCTCTGTTTAAACTGTGTTCAGCTGAAGAACATGGAGCCATTCAAGCTTTTATAGAGTTAACACAGTCAAGCAGAACATACAACTTAGAGACATAATGAGGTTTAAAAGACATACACAACTGAATGTCATCTGTATAGCAATGATAATAAACATATTTAAAAGCTCTTACAAAGTTGCTTCAAAGGGAGCATATTCATAGAAAATAACAGGGGGCCCAGAACAGAACCCTGAGGGACACCACAGGACAAAGTTTGTACTTTCATATCCATATAGACACAAGGATTCAATAATTTCAACACAAACCTGTTTGAGTCACTGAACAAATTGTAAATGTTTTTGGATGGTGATTAAGTAGTCTGCAACAGGGCTGATACAATTATACTAAGGCTAAGAATAAATACTAGCTTGGTTGATTTATATTCTACAATCAGTTCAGAATAAAGATTTAAATGAATCTACAATGAAGTTTGTTTTTCTGTTTAATATAATACTTTTGAATCCACCACAAGTAAACTCAACAATTTCATTGTAGAGCTAAATTGCTGCAAGCATACTATATAGTTCAAACCCTCAGTTGCGGCTTAATCTGTATAACAGAATAGGGTTGCAAACTTTTGCCTAATAAATGTACAACGATGGAGGAGTACATATATTTTTGAAGATGCCATGATATATTCCCTGTGCAGGAGACAGAGACATACATATCGTAAAGGTGTAGGTTTAGGGCAGGTTGGGTTTATCTTGAGAAAAAATTTATTTCTACAATCTCTGTCCCTGTCAAAAGCAGTATTGTTAAGGTCGGCCATCTCGATCTGTTCAGAGGTCTATTAGAGCAGGGAGAGAGAAGAGAGAGAGAGAGAATGAAAGAGACAAAGCACCATTATTTTACACCCCTGGGTCAATGTCAGAGAGAGCTGCTGGCAAATGAAAAAAGAAGAAAGAAGAGCGCCCTTAAAATGTTTTAGGGGCACTTTTATTTCCTCTTTTTCCGAATTTATCTCTTTCACACTGCTTCCTTTTCTTCTTTTAATCAACTCCTTCTCTCATACCCCCAAACTCTGCGTTTATCAGCCTCCATCTCGATCTCCATCTCTCCCTCTTTATCTCTGTCTCCTCTCTGAAAGCTCGTCTGAAGCGCGGCTGAGTCTCGGGGGACTGCAGACCTCTCTGTCTCCATCAGACTCTCTCCTGCTGAATCCTCCTCCTCCTGTCTTTCTTCTCAGAGTTGTCAAATCAGCAGAGAGAGCAGTGGGAGCTCAGTTTTCACAGCGATACTCTCAATACTCTTCCTTGTGACCAGAAATTTGTCACAGGAATGACAAATGGCAGTGACTTACAGCAACCAGATACAGGAAATTACTGGATCCATTGCAGTGACATTACACGGTTACATTGTCAGTCTGAATCCACAGTGCTCCGATAATATAAGCTCCTTAAAGGAAGATTGCTTTAATTTGCATTTTTAAAAAGCATGAAGAATTAAAGCTAAAATTAGGTTTCAATTTGATGAGTTCAATTTTGAAGTTGCAATGCCTCACTGTCATTAAAATCATCATATTTCCACACCTAGACGCTAAATTGAAAGGCCTGTACACTCAATACACCTCTATTTTTCTACATTTATTCTTTATAGTTAGAGTCATGACAACCATAAATGAAATATGCATCACATAAGAACTTAAAATTAACCTTAATGGACTGAGTTATGCTTCTCCTTCTGAAACAGCACCCTGGAGAAACACGGTTATTTGCGCTGTATTTGGGGGGAAACTGCAAAGAATTAAGTTTATATTTTATTCAATACGTTACACAATTGTTTTTAGAGGTTGTTAATGTTCTCTCATTAAAAACTAGTTGATGAAACAGTATTTAAACTCGTTGTGGCCTCATGTCCCTGATTACTTACTTTGGATTTATAGCCTTAAGAACACTTCACAAATGTAAAGTTTCCTTTTATCAGAAGGGGTTCTTAATTCTTTAAATATATTTGTAAGATGATGAGTATTTCTGGGCAGAATTACATATATGATACTAAAAGAGAGAAAAGTGTTTTTATTCTGCCATTTTACTTCTTTTAGCAAAGCAGCAACCTACAATGTTGGAAAATGAAGCCAAAGTGGGACTGCCAAAAACTACAGTTCCTGAAGTGTCCACTTGAGGTTAACCTGAAAAGCCAATGAGGCCCAATAACACCCATGTATAACATATTCATTTGCAGCCAGGTATAAAAAGGTTTGGGTTGAATATTCACACACAGTGGTGAATATTTCTATGACTCATAAGTGTTGATTATGTTAAAGTCAAGAGTTTTGCATTCATTTTTATAATAAGGGGTGTGGTTGAGTTGGCTGACAGGTTAATGTGTTGTAGCTGTTTGCCAGGAGGATTGACGCCCCTTTTAACTGTTACTAGATTGATCAAAAGTTAGGTTGCGATAGCATTTCCAATATGGCGACCGCCAACGTTGGGCTTCAAAAAGCCTCTCCAGAAACAAAATGGTGATGTCACTGAGACTACGCTGATGTCAATCTTTCAGAGGGATGCTACAAACTGATTAAATGACATACGTTTAACATGTTTTGGACAAAAATGCAGCACTTTTAAACAGAGGGATAATATACATTAGGTTTGTCTAAAGAGACAGTGCTTGAAAAATAGATACATGTATTGTTGGTTTGTGTCTTTTAATGGTAAAACCAGGTATTATATTAAGGCGAGTCGTGAAATAGGGTTTTATATCATATATGTGAACATTTTGATGTCCATGAATTGGCTAATGCTGAGAGATACAACAGTATTCAAAGAATTTTCACCCTTATTATAGTCTGTTTAACAATCTCTGTGGTGGTTAATAATTCTGAGAATAAAAAAACCTTACTCCAAGCATCAAGCTGTGCACCTGCTTTTGGCTGAATGTGAATAATTCATATAAATTTGACATGGACTGCTGCTTGTATCTGGTCCTTGTCAGAGCAGAATGATAGAGATGGCACATAAAGGCGCTGGTGTGTGGAGAAATAAACCAACAGCCTGCCAGAGGGCAAAAAAACCTAGTGTCCAGGGAAACGCTTTCATCAAGTCCTGCTCATAAAAGACGATTTACGGCCATCTGGGGCTTTGACCAAGGCTGAGGTGTGTTTGTGTGCATATGGCTGTCTGTGTACGGCTGTGTTCATGAGAGCGTGATCATAACTCAGCCAGACCAGAGAAAAAGTGAGAAGAGGACCTGGTAAAAACACATCAACGTGTTTCAGCACCTGAATATATTTTAACATGGTCACCGACGTGGCTTGTAAAATCAAAATAGATTTGTTATGCTGTCACAGTACATACACTAGCACACACACACACCCACATACACCCTCACACGAACACCTGCAGACCTTGTTGATATATTTTAGTTCTTGAACGTAACGTGTCCTGAATCCTGAAAAGAAGAAGAAACTTTTGTTTCCAAAATCAAGACTCCTGCTCCATGTTCACATAAGGTGTTTTAAATTAAAAGTTAAGACTGCCTTTCCTCGAGGCCAAACATTCTGCATATTTAATCAAAATCAGCATTATGCATTTTAAATATGAATGAATTAACTGTCTAAAAGACTGCTATGTTGACAAATGAAGCTCATAAATCGCTGTGTGCACTGGATTAGCAGAGAGGAGAAGGAACGGTGACATGAAATGGAAAGAACATAAACACAACTGTCTGCTTCACAAGAATCTGTTCTTCTGTGGGCTCTAACGAAAGATGCTGCTTACGGTCTTATCGGTAAGTTAAATGTGTTTTGGTTAGTGGAAGTGACATGACATCAATACTGATTTCTATGTAATCATACTGCACACAAATGTTATCACAAAAGTAAATGTATCTACCAAAAATAGTAACGTAATTAAAAAAAAAGTTATTCTGAGTTTTTGTCAGTGTTTTGGTGTAGCTGCAGCTTCTTTGCTGTCTGCGTGTCTGAGATATGCTGGGGCGGGATGACCAGTGGTGGAGTCAGACGTTTTTGACTGGGGTGGTTAAACTGGGCCACTGAATTCTGCAGTGGGCGGGGGGGCCGGAAGTGTTAAATGCACATGCACACACACATACACACACATGAGAAGTGGAGAAAGAAAGGGTAACAAAGGAAAAGAACGCTTTAAGCGGCATGTTATAACACAGCCTAAAGTGTTGATTCAAACACTAGTCCTGCCTCTGACAAAGCAGCCACCATGCAACATTGTTGACTATAAGGCTACCCTGCTGTCAGCAGTCAGCAGCTAGCTAGCATTAGCATTAAGTAAATAAATAGCTAGTGTATTATATCCCTATAGGTACATTTAAATTCAATTGTTTTGGAGGGGGTTGGGGGGTAAATAGTTGTGTTCGGGCTTCAATTGATAAACAATTGATCAATAAAAGATACATGTTCTGGCCTTCTCTTTGAGTTTGTTTATAATTTCAATGAAATGTTGTGAAACCAATGAGTTTGGTACACAAAAACGCAATTTATGAATTTGGCTGCCAGATTAGTTTAATCACCTCCTTGGCCAATGAGTTTTTGGACCCTGATTGAAGTTTTTTGCACCGTTTTAAAGTGATTCCATATTGTTTCAGAATACTGGAGGTAAAAATGATGATGGTGATCTACAAAGTGACAAATGAAATGGGGTTTTTGCACTAATATATCATTAAATACATCTCAAAAAGATGATTTAAATAAACAGAAAGTAGGTAAAAAGCATATTTGCATCCAACAGTAACACGACATAAAGAATGACTTCCTCTTGCCTCCACTTTTATTCCGTGTACATGCAAATGAGCAGCGACTGCATTTGCATCTCACCTGCCTGAACAAGCAGGAATTAGCAGAGACAATCAGAGCACATGAGGAGTGAGAGATGAGATGAGAACAGCAACTCTCCCCAGGCTGATAAATAATACAACACAGTGGCTTTTTAAACAGAGCACACAGCCGTTTAGACACACACACAGAGCGCAGAGCAGACTTGATCACATGTCGAAAAAGCAGCTGAAATCCTGACAGATATTTGTTCATTATGTTAAAAGAGGGATGACACAGGAAGCCGACTACAAAACAAAACACTCACTCTCAGCAGGTTTCCTGATGGGAGACCATGTCGCAAGTTGATACATGAAGAGTAACTTGAGACGATCGCAATTCTCAAAAGGCGTTTCATCACCACTGTTTCACTGTTTCGTAGTTTAAAGAAAAGGAATACCGTGTAATTTTCCATCAATCTTTCTACAAAAAGTCAAAGAATAAAGCTGATGAAAATACCAATGTTAAGAGCTTTGGAAGTGTTGCTGTCCATGGTGCTGAAGAGAGTTCATTTGAGAATGGCATTGTTTATTTAAAAAGTTAAAAAGTAGAGGTTGTTTTATGAAATATAAACACAATCAAATAAAGAATTCTCTGAACATTATGAAAGGGTTAATTACCATAAAGTTGTCTTTTCAGTTGTTGTACTAACATAAAATAATAACGACATGAAGGTTCAGAGAGGGTTACCTCTATAAGAACCATTACAAACTGAACGAGAAGGCCTTTACCTCCTACTGTAAAGAAAATGGAATTGATTTAAAGTCTTCATTCAGCTGCAAAAAATCTTGTGCATCTTGCTTTTGGCGTTTTTAACAGAATAATACTGTAGGTTGTGGGGCCTCAGATATCTTTGTTTTCATTTCTTGATAACTTCAAGCTCGAAATGAAGAACCTCTCATGCTGAGCCAAGTTTTAAAGTTTTAAAGCATAAAGGAACGTTTTAAAAATCTGAAGAAAAAAGATAGCCTAGAAATTCTCTCAAATCAAAACTTTACTACTCATATCATCCAAAAGCTTTAAAATGTTAAACTTAGACCACATGAGAAAAATAACTGGGTTAATTGGTTGATTGACTTAATTGATCTTGTTTACTTGATTGAATGAAAAGTCAGGCCACACCTTTCTGCCATCAGAATGAATAATTTTCAGTACCAGTCAGTGGATAACAAACACTTTATGCAGATGATGCCATTCTGTCTTTAAATTAAATATGGAGGAATCAACTTTTGGTACATGGGGAAGGCAACAAGCTTTAAAAACTAAACCTACATGAAATGGCAAACAATAACTCCCCGTTTGTCACCTGTTTTATAATTAAAAACAGAAAATGTGCTTAGTTGGTTGCTAAAATGTTCCACTTCCATTACAATCTTTCTACTATCTTTATACCTTTACCCTTTTGTGCCGGGCAGATAGCATCTGTCAAGAGCTTTTTCTTTCAAATCAGCTGCCTGCATGAGACCTAATAACTAAACAATACTTAAGTTAGCTAGCTTAAAGATACTAAACCACAGATAAGTGGCCAGACATCACGAGACTTGTTTTCAAATATCATTTCTCAGTTCAAAAACAGTCTATGTTCATGATGGATTTCATAAACTGTTATCAATGGGCGCAGACATAATTGCCTTTGATTCCTACATCCAGTCAGGCAACACACTAGTTCCAACATCCAATTATGACATGATTGTGAAGCAGTTACTATACGTACATGTCACAAACTACCATCTAGTTCTTGTAATACTGTAGAAGCAGTCGATTCAGACTGTTCAACATGGCAGCCATATTGGTTGTTTACAGGAAATGCTTCAACAGGCACTCCTCTGCACAGTCCTTGTGTTATATTAGATTAAAACCAATTAAACCAATATTAGACAAATGTTTGAACGGGGTCAGACTCAGGCCAGCTGGAAGTTTGTCCTTATGGAGAAGGACGAGACGTTTTCCCCAGAGCGATAATGACATGAGGTCACCGATTTGTCTGGTTCCCAGGCTAGCTTTGTTAGCCTCTTAATCTCACATGATCATGATCTTAATCTCACATGATCATGATCTCAAAGCACATCCTCAAGAAGATGTATTCTTTTGAGAAGCTTTATTGGCTCTCTTTAAGGCCCTTGTTGTAAAATAAAGACTGCAATTCACATTAACCGAGAACCTCTGAAAGAAAACGTGGAGATAGCATCAAACCAAGAGAAGAGAGCAGTAAATCAAGCTGCACACATGTAAAATGTTTCAGTTCTATCGTAACTCAAAAAAAAGGAAAAGAAAGCTGACAAAAATATTGAGGCTTTTATCGTCTTCAACGCTAACCCAGCTGTAGGCAAAGTGAAACAACATGACCAGTTGCCTCCAGCAAACAACTTCAGTGTGAGGGTTTCTGTTGAGAAGTTTTCCAGTAAACTGAAGAAGCGATGTGTGTGTCTGACAGCTCGCTCTGTGCAGAGTTTAACGACAGTATCCTCAGCAGGAGGCTCATTCCGATTCAAATTTAAAATTGAGATCAAATATCCCCTTACACTCCCACTGGTTGTATTTCTGAATGTCACTTTACAGCCGTGCTGACCTAGATAAAGCCTGAGAGAAAAAGTGGCCCGCACCTTCAGACTGAAGCCATGTTTCAGTTTTAATTAGAGGGGAGAACTTTATCTCTCCCCTCTCTCCCTCGCTCCGTTCCCCCACAGCCACCTGGCCAAGGCTGCAGCAGAATGTAAATTGGGTTCTGGGCCTTAATTGGATACTGTACATGCTGGGAAGGACCCTACACACACACACAACCACACACAAACTCACACATACACACACACACACACACACACACACACACACACACACACACACACACACACACACACACACACAGACCTGATGCGTCGCATTTAAAGGTTGCACTGGAGGATACTCACAGAATATTACTGGAGGAAGTAGACTCTGCAAAGTGAGGTATGTTGATTCTTTGCTGCACCTTGAATTATTTTCAAAATGTACACAGAATAATATTTGGCCAGTCACCATATTGGAAGTAGAAATACAGAAAAAGTCCTTCAGCTGTCAACTGATCCACCACATAAAAGAAGTGGACATAGCCTCCATGTCTAAAAAGAGAAGACAACACAAAGTGTGAAATCTGCATTCTTTCTCAAGAACAGCATGAGTAAAAGCCCCTTTCTTTTGTTTCTATTTTTCGTGTGCGTTCTTTTTAAAGATTTATTTCTCCTCTCGGTCTCGTTGGCGGGTGGTTAAAAGTTATTCTTTCTCTCTTTTTCTAGAAAGTAAAAAATTACACCAACCAAAACAAACAAACAGCAGGAGCACCTTTACAGCAGTTGGTGTTTGTTATAATGGGCCCATTGGGCGCCTCCCCCTCTAAACATCGGGAGAAGAAAGCCTACTTTAAGATGTTAAAGAATACATGTATTAGAAAAAGTGTACAATGCACTTGGTAGCATGTCAGTGCCTCAGCCTCAGCAGTCATTAAAGATGTTTTCCAATCTATTTCTATGCGAATACAAACACTTCCTGGTTGAGGGACGCCGGCCAAATGGAAGTGAAACGTTCCTGAAACGTTTGTCAGTCAGGTGACCTGAGTCTTCTCTCTTATTGGCTTGTCTCAAGTTTCCCACAGGACGCACATCTCTTTCATTGGCAGCTAATTGGCATTTCTTTCTTATGTTTTATATTCTGATGTGATTGGACAAATGATTGGCCGTCTTTCATGTTTTTCTTTTTTTTACAATAAACTTGTTAAACCACTGCTGCTACTATAAGTCAGGATGTGCAGCCTGTTAATTGTAAAACTGAACAAGGTCATAAAGGTCATTAATAATGTGTCATCGCGCCTTGCCATATACTGGATGCTGAATAAGCACATTATTCCTTTAACTCTTTTGAGGAAGAAAAAAAACAGCGTTCAACAATCCAAAACAGACTAACCGACACTAAAAAAAAAAAAAAAAGACAAGAAGACAGTGGATCAGAAGAATAAATGTGTCTGTGATGTGACGGCTACATTAGCCTGGATGATTCAGGCCGACAATCAGCTCCGGTTAGCAACTCTCTGGCCAGCTTTGGCCCAGTGCTGCACAACGTCTTGGCTGACTCTGACACATCATTCATCTCAAATCTGGCAAAAGATTTACACAACTGTTTTTCGAGGAGACATTTTGGCTACTTGAGTAAGATGCCAAACAAGCACCTTTCCTGATGTGTTTCCTGAAGTTTCCCTTAAAAATTTCCAGGTTGGATAAATAAAAAGTCCAAACAAGTCAAGAATCTGTCAAATTTGTTATATCTCATGTGTGTGTGTGTGCGTGCGTGTGTGTGTGTGTGTGTGTGTGTGTGTGTGTGTGTGTGTGTGTGTGTGTGTGTGTGTGTGTGTGTGCGCGTGAGCAATCTTTTTTTGGAAATCCTTACTTGCATGCAGCCACTTGCCTCTGTGAATTTAGCAGTTGACAGTGACAAACTGTTGTTTATTCTGCATTTGTGGGTGTCGTGAGTGTCTGTGTGTCTGTGTGAGTGTGTGCGTTTGTGTGTGTGTGTGTGTGTGTGTGTGAGACAGCGAGAGAGTGTTGATAAGGTAGAGCAATCACACACATACATACATACATACATACATACACGAACACACCAGGAGACACACAGACACCCACTGGGAGATGCTTCAAAGCGTGGCATTGCTGTCGGCTGTATTGCTTTGTGTTTCATGTGTTCTCTATTTTTCAACCCGTTACCCTCCTCCCTCTTTCTCTCCCCCCCCCGCTCCTCCTCCTCCCCCTATTCTTTATTAATGTCCCAGATGTGGCGATGGCACACGGGGAGCTCATTACACCCAAGACAACACAAAGCAGTGATTTCCATATTCAAACATTTTGGTAGGAGGCGCTTTCATGTACTATGTAACCAAACAAAAAGTGTACAGCTTCGAAAACTAACAATGCTGCTTGTTCGACAGTTTCCGATCCATGTTTGATTAGGTGGGGATGAAGGGGGGGGGATGAGGGGGAGGAAGAGGAAGACAAGGGGGAAGCAAGTTCATGCATTATGTAACTTTGTGTCGCTGTGGCTCGTGGAAAAGTTTCAGCCTGGTGTTTCAGGAAGGAGGAAAGGAAGGCGAGGGAGAAGAAGAAGGAGAGAGGAGGAAGGTGAGGTCACAGCGGGGGCAGGCGAGGTCGAAAAGAGACGGACATAGTTAGTGTGGAGGAGGGGGAGGAAACAGAAGGAAAATGTCAATGCGGTGGATATGAGAAATGAAAAGTAATGAGAAAGTAAGCAGAGGAGACAGAAGAGAGAGAGAGAGAGAGAGAGAGAAAAGAGTGAAAATGACTTAAGTCAGCAGTAGGAGAGGACGAGGAGGACGATCAGAAAAGAGACGAAGGGATGGAAATTGAGAGAGGAAGACTTAAAGAAGTCCCTGGCGTGCGACAATAGGAGGGAAAAAGGAGAAAGATAGGGAGGGGGAATGGAAGAAGAGAGCAAAGAGGAAGGAGAAGGAGATCCAAAGGGGAAGGAGGTAAAAAGGAGAGTAGGGTAAGGAAAGAAAAGACAACGGGGGATGTGAGAAACAAGTGAAGGCTAAAAGGCTTGAAGGGCTTGAGGAGTCAGGACAAGGACAAAGGTGAAGAAGTGGAGAAGGTGTCCTAAAAAAGGAGCGAGAAGAAAGAACAGATAGTGAAAAGAACGAGAAGCTAGACGGTCAGAAGGAGAAAAAGGAAACGAAAGTGTGGGACAAAGTGAAGAAAAAGAGACGGAGAATGTGATGGGAAGAAGGTGAGAAAGAGGAGGAGGCGGGCATCAGGAGTCAGAGTCACTTTCGTCACAGAAATTTAGTGTTGATCGGAGGTGTGAACACAGCGAATCTGACAAAACTCTTCCAGAAAGCCTTCCAAAAAACGAGGTGGCTGTGGCTGTGTTTATGTGACTGCTCATTGTGTGTGAGAGCGTGTGTGTTCGTGTGTGTAAGCTGCACCCTAGGGGACAGTCAACCTTTCCAGTGAACAGTCTTTATCAGCCTCCTGTTTGGGTTTGTATCTCCACCACATGATCTGCTGTTATTCAGCTGCTCAGTAACACGACGCTGAGACACACAGAGGGCCCGAGAGGACACCAGTAAGCCTCCTAGATTTCTAAAATCACAAGTTCCTTCACTTCGTGTTGGTGTCCTGCAGCTAACTGGTTTGTTTCTTTCTGAAATAATGACCTCTTCCTGTACTAACGTTTGGTGAGAGAGCTGTTTCTGTTAGCCAGCCAAAGTTAGTCAAAGTTAGAATTAAACGGTGGACACTAGACTGAATCTTCTACTAAAGGTAAGAAAAAAAGGAAGCTTGCCATGAATCGAGCATCTTACTGCCGTGTCAGGACTTATATCCAATTGAAACGGGGTAGAACCAATCACAAGACAGAAGGCGGGACATACCGTTGGGATGAATTCAAAGCTAACAATCTAACTGGGAGGCAAAGCTTACGAACAAAGTTCTTTTTTTTGGCCGTTTGCCTTATCAGATACAGGTGAAGAGACAGGAAATTTGGGAGGAGAGATTAGGGCATGACATGCAGCCAAGGGCCGAGGTCTGACTCAAACACACATTCGCTACAACGTGGACTATAGCCTCTGTACATGGGGCGTGCAACATAACCGCTAGGCTATCGTCGCTCCTCGACAAAGCTTTTTAATTGGTCAAAAAATTAGTGAACACCCCTAAATGCAGGATAAATCATCAGGGATTTGAAATGTTCCACAGGAAGAGAAAATGCATTTGTTTTTATATAGAAATACTCATTATAATGCTTTACCGAAATACATTTGGCAGATAATGATTTTTTAACACCGCAGGGCTGGGTTAAAATAGGGAAATAAACATTTCATTTCAACTGGGACGTCAATGATGGTTTAAACACAAAGACTGTATAAAACATGGACACACTGGACGATGTCATCGCTCTCTGAAGAGGGGTTATGAAGCCCAACAATGGAAGGCTCCATGTAGGAAATACTTTCACCCACCTAACTTTAGGCCAAACGGGTCTAAGCCTCCTGTTCGTGAGACTTTATGTTCCATGAATGCATGTGTTGTAAAATCAATGAGTAATCATGTTTTAATATCTCAAAATCAGTCAAAATAATTTAGTGAGCAGCCCTTCATTTACCTTAACGTACACTGGTAAATACTTCATCTTGGTCTGACATGTTGACAAGAGTTTAATGATTAAAGGTTTTGCTGGGCCCCAGAATATTCTTAATGACAAATTGGTCCACAGTTTTCAGAATTTGGGGAATTTGGGGAATTACTAATCGTGCGCGTGTGGTGCTAGTTCTTTTTCAAGTTAAGGTGAATTATTTGGGTGATAAGTAAAATAAAAGGCACAAAAAGGTTCTATAAAGCGTCCTCATAATTTAAAGTTGTGAATACAGGTATAGTTTTTCCTTTTTTTCTGTTTAGTTTTTTTGTTTGTTAAGATATGGACCCACATGCTTTAAAAATAAACGTCTTCAACATTTAAAAAAAAGTTTTTGCCTTTTAGCCCTTCTCGGTCTCATCACATTTCCTATATTCCTAAAATCTTCTGTTTGTTTTGCCTTGTTTAGTTGTGAACATGTGTCCAAACTTGTGTGTGTGTGTGTGTATGTCTGCTGAGGTATTATGAGCAGCTCAGTGGCTGCTGCTGTATTATCAGCAGATATGAGGCGAGCAGACCTGCATGTTTGCTCAATCTGTGGCTCTGCAGCTTCAAATCAAATCTCCTGTAATGAGCTCCGTCATGTGTTGTTGTTCAGGGTGTTGACTGTGAGCCGTGTGTGTCTGTGTGAGTGTAAACAGATAATAAACAAATTCATGTGTTGGGTGCAGTATGTGTTTGTGAGGTATATCATGATGCTTATTTAAGTTGCCGTTGGCAGATATGTTCATATATTATCTGCACTTATGTTACTTCTATGACGGGGAGAATGGAAGGTAGTGACGGGAGAGATTCAAATGTTTACTTCACGCCTATTTACAAGTCGTAAACAGGCAATTACAGCGAACATGAAGGGAACATTGCATCAATGCCTTCTGTATCTGTGTAATGCAGTGCTGCTGTTCATTAGGTGCAGCAGACAACAGAACCAGATGTTGTCTGAGAGCACGAGGAACGCAGCAGCCATCTTTCATCATGTTTACCTCCACAAAACTGTGGCTGGTTCAACATCCTGCTTTGTCTCTGTCTGACTTTGGAGTGTGGCTCCTTCATATTGATCAAAAACACACATTAACGATTTGGTTTGTTGTGTGGATCCTGTTACTCTTCTTCTTCTTCTGTCTTTTTTTCACTTATTTTCAGGTAATGGATTCATAAAGTTGTGTACATTCTTTGCTCCTCAACATGAATTTGCAGCATCTGGATAGGATTCAAACAGTTTCCCATCCTTTTTTTTCATCCTTGAAACTTTTTAAGAATTGATTTCCAGAACAATATCTTCACTAAGAACAACAGAAAACATCTTTTAATTCTGCAAAGTCACAATCAACAAAAATGCTTCTGCTCTTAGATAATGTTATTCTTTGTTTAGGTGTTTATGGTTTTTTTGATTTTTGCACAATTATTCTATGGAGTTTTATGATTAATACATCTGAAGGCTAAATATTTCAATCCATTTTATTATTTTAACATAGCTCCTTTGGCTCTGTTAAAGCTTGATTTTTACAAGGAATGCATTGTTGAATTGAGACCCTCAAACTTTTGTAATTCAAGTGAACAAGTCTTTGTGTTAACTGACAAAGAACTGAATTGGAGACAACAGAAAGTTGTCTCGTAATGTTGCTGCTTCACAGAGTTTCAACTGTGTTAATGTTGACAGCCAAACAGGAGAGTTTGTGAAAAGCCTTTTTTTTTTTCCTTTTTCACCAAACGGCTGCAGAGATGAGTTTTTTTTCTAAGATGCTTTCCCGCTGAAGAGCAATTTCAGCTCCGATTAGTGCGGATAAACGGCCCAAACGAGAAAGATGTTATTTCAAATGTATTCACATTAGTGCGGACATGGCCTGAAAGAGACTGAGAAGAGAGTAAATCAGACAGTGAAGTGCAGAAATCTCCCTGGAGACGGATCAAGAGAAAAAGAGACAGTTTCTACTTATTCCCTCTCATCTGACCCTTTCTTCACCCCCCTCCTCCTCCTCCTCTTCGTCTGCCCCTCGCTTTCTCGCTGTGAGTGTCTGTCTGTCTGCCTCTCAGTGATCCACACACACACAAATATTCAGTGTCCACACACAGCCCTGGCATGCAGTCACACGTAGCCCACAGCATGCTGGGTAAAATACATGACAGGCACACACACAGTTTTGTACAGAAGTGTTTGTGTTTGTTCAAATGCAGTTGTTGTGTTGCCAGCTGGTGCTGCCGGTTGCCAGGTTTCTGGCGGCGGGCCGGGCTTGTTTACAGCTGCGACCCACTCCAGAGCTCCGCACCGCATGCACCACCTCTGCTGGCCTTCATGGAGCTCAGTCAAAAAGAATTATGAGTGTCATTGCAGCAAATTACAGGGGGGGTTATGAAAATCCACAAGGGGTTGTCACATAGAGCCACATCCAGCACAACATGATTTGGTTTATTTTCTTATTTTCTAATGTTGTTTGATTTCTTTTGTTGACCCGGGGTAGCATTAGGCCTCAGGCTGCTAGTGGTCAAAAGATACACTTGATATCTGTTTGGGTCAATGTAGAGATGGATGTAGAAGTGCTTAAGCATGCTTTCCAAGGCTCAACAACTTGTTGTGTCAACATCTGCATCAAACAAAATCATTGGTTAATCCAACTCCAATAACTGGGTTTAGAAAGAAAAGAAGAATTCATAAACCATTCATCTTAAAAATAATAATTTCCTACAATATATATATATTTTTTAAGGCTTAAGAACATCTCTGGATGAATTTCTGCCAAATGCAACCTCTATGGCTTAGAAACAAAGTACATGTAAATATACAAAAAATGTAGTTCCTGTAAATGGCCAGAGGAGGCTGGCTCCAAAAGCGAGACAATCCACATCAAGCCCCATACAACTCTCTGGACCCATTGGCTATGGCTATTATGCATGGTAATGATGACTGACTTCTAAGTCATTCCGATGTAGCCAGCAGTGAAAGTTAAATAAACTTCCAGCAATGTCTACATTTTCTGTGTGCTGCATTTTTTTTTACATTCCAATTAGAAGCTTTAGGATGCAATTAAGTGATCATCAAAAATATCAAAAGTGAAGTGACATACGCCACTCCCGACCTGTCTGTAAAGTTGAATGCTGGAATATCCCACTTCATTACATCCCCTGAAAGAGTGCCTGAGCGGGGCGCTGGTGGTGCAGTGGTTAGTGTGTCCCATGTTTGGAGGCTGTAGTCCTCCAAGCGGGCAGCCCACATTCAAAACTGACCTGTGGCTCCTTTCCTGCATGTCGTTCCCTATTACCGGATTTCCTTCTCTATCCACTGTCCTATCCCTCCAATAAAGGCACAAAAATTCCAAAAATAAATCTTAAAAAAAAAGAAAAGAGTGCCTGTGCATCTGTTTCTTGGGAGGCTCAGTTTAAATGTAAATAATAAGTTCCACTGAGGCTTCACTCTGGCTTACATCAGCATTATAACTCAGAATAAGAGACCAATTGTGTTGTGATTTACACACAATTATTATGTCCTCAATTTGCTGGAATAACATCAAAATGCAGATTTGTAGAAAGTAAAATTGCAAGTTTGGTCAGGTGTGTCCCCAAGACCAGAAGTATACAACGTTTAAAATGTGTGTTTGTTGAATGGACTTCAGATTGATCTTTCCTGAGGTGTGAAATATAAATGCAGATTTGCTTCAGTGATACAGTTGTCAGGATTTCTTTTTTGCATTTCTTTCACATTTGGGGATATATAATCAACATTAAAGAAGCAAAGAATTCCCCCATTGGTTCATTTTAAAACAGAAAAAGATCTTAGAGCTGTCTTTCAGCAGCAGCTTGCTTTACAGAGAAACTCTACACAAAGGAGACTTCTTTGTAAAACCACAACCATGCAGTCAGTCAGTGTAGTTTCTCTGTTCCACCACAGTCCTGTAATGTGGTCGACATGAGCCACTGAGGAGCTCTTCACCAATCCTTTCTTCTTCTTCTTCTTCTCCTTCTTTAATCCATTCACACCCCCGCCCACCTCCTCCCCTCCCTCCACTCTCCTTGGCCTTGATATCAAATAAAGATGAAGGTGTCGCTCTAATCGACATTGTAGCCAATGAATCATTTAACAGTGTTAGTCTAACATTCCAGATTCCAGGTCAATGCGTCTCACTTCACATCCCCCTGCCAGCAGGGTTTAGCCTGCTCTGGCCTGCCTGCTGCAGACTGGCAGCGCCGTGTCTCTGCTGTTGTTGCCAACCAGCAAACGCTGTTTTCTGCCCCGATCGTCCCCCGGGCGCCCAGCCCTGATGTGCAGAAAAATGCTGAGCGGGAGGAATGTTTTAGATGAAAGCATTTACCCCTTAGCTTGGGTCAAATTACTGCTGTTTTTTTTCCCCAAATCTGATGCTGAGTGATTTGGTTTCACACGAAGTTAGAATATTTTGTTGTGATTTGAGATTTTATATTAAGGACATTTTCAGCTGGGCTCAAAGTCTTTGTATTGCTTTACTCTTTCACTTTTTTTGTTCTTTGTTTAATGACTTGATTAAATTTCCTCTTAAGAACATTTTATATCTGATGTTTCCTGGGGGTCTGACATTTAATTTAAACATTTTAATCTTCTTATATACTTAAAAAGTGTCTGTTGTGTTTTGTTCCTGCACATTTATGAATGCAGTTTCTAACTCTAAGTCGGCACAAGCTGGATTTACATGCATTCATTTAGTAGAAATAAAGAACGTTGTTTGTGTCCTCTGTTAAGTTAAAACAGAGGAGAAAAAAGTAAATATTGACCTTTAGTCATTTGCTTCCGTTTATTTCACATATGTTACTATGATACTTACATATTTTAAAATACCAAAAGCAACGTATCAGTATATTTTTAGTTTTTTAACGTCATTGAATCTGTTCTTCGGTTTCACTACAGGGAAGCGTTGACCTGTAGCAACAGGATCATGAATTTAAGTTTTACGACTGTTCAGGACCTTTCTCCTATTGCGTCAGAGTGTGAAAGTTTCTGTGTGAGGGAGAAAAATGTGCCAGTTTTTGTGTGGCTACATGAACAAGGTTAACAAGGTTAACAAGGTTTAAAGCCTGAGAGATTTGGATGTGATAAAAAGTATTTTATTGTTATAACATTTTATATTTTAATCTGTGTGTTTACTGTTTGGTTTTGTAACAGTCTCAGTCTGTGTGCGTGCCTGTGCGCGTGCGTGTGTGTGTTTTCGTAAGTGCACTGCAGTGAAGCAGCCAGTAAAAGTAGGTCAGGAGAGAAGGGCTCCCTAGAAGACGACGTGAACTCGTCACCTTGAATTGCGTTACAGGCTGCTGAGGGAAGAAAGAGGGAGAGACAGATGAGAGGAGGAGGGAGGAGGGAGGAGGGAGGAGGAGAAGAGGGGAGGTGAGGTCCAGAAAGGACAAGAAAACAGAGGGAGTGAGTGAGGGAGAAACTCTGGATGAGACGCAGACGAGTGAAGAGGACAAACAACAAGAAAAATGAATGGGAGGTGAGAAAAGCAGTAAAAAAAAAAAGACCTACCAACTGTCACATGCACTCATGTCCCCAATACTACGTCATACACGAATACTTGAACATAAGTTCATATACTGTTACTTGATAAATCATTTCTTAATTGTTTTTTAGAAGAACGTACAGCATGTTTTGAAATCAGAAAAAATCCAATATTGAAAACAAAAATTGAGTTTGTACTAGACTTTTCACTGTACAATATAAAACACACTCCTTGTTTGTGGGGTTTATTAAGTCTAACTGAACACTTTGCACCAACACACATTATAAACTTCATTGAGGTATAATAAGCAGGAACAGAAGGGTATAAGAATATTTTTTGTTAATATGAGATTGAAATCTATCATACTAACTGAGACGTTTTATCTACAATGTACACATAAAACCAACAATTCTTTTCCCTCGTTTCCTGCAAAGAGTTAACATTAAGGTAGTCTCTGTATGGTATGACTCAGGCCTTGTCGACATGTATACAGGAAAACATTTATCTGTCCGTTTTGGCCTTTCATACACACGCAAACTGCGTTCTCGGTCGCTGAAAACGCACCTTTTGGAAAAATCCTTCCAGGGTGAAGATGTTCTAAAAACTCTGTTTAAGGTGTTTAAGTGTAGACGGGGAGAACTTGAGTTTTGGGCTTGTAACATCACACCGTTCACCGCTTTCTCCTCCGCTTGACGTCATTGTGAGTGAGACGGCGAGGGTGCAGGAGTCATGTGATCTGAAACACAAACTCACTTAGGGATTTGTTCGAACTTTTCAGTGAGGGTATGTTCAGAGGCCCTCAGACTCTACGCATGGATGACTTGTTTTTTTTCAGCAGTGAAACATGGTAAATCAATTATCATGAAGGTCACTCAGTAATGGACATGCTATGTTCAGAGAGGGAAACTTCTTTTTGTGTGATTCAGCTTGTAAACAACAGAGCCATGCCACCACTTCATGTAGGTCTTTTCATTACCGGGTTACTTTAGAAACATGTTCAGTGTTAGCAGGAAATATTCAGATGAAAAGAAAGACAGGAATTAATAGGTTTTTCCAACCACCAGTGTTTTGTGAGTAGACGACAATTTCACAACTTGTAGTACAAAAATGATTTTCATATTAATTTACTCAGATAAAGGATGTCATGTACAGCTGAAGGCACTCAAAGTACCAACCAATTCATTAAAGCTCATGATTTTTTTTTAATGAGATCTATTATCCTCACTGTCACCATTAATCATGTAAGTCTGTCTCGTGCCTACTTTCTTCTGATTGGCCGGCTCTGTTTGCAGTCGCAGGGAAATTTGAGTGAGCTTCCCGATAAGCATGTCCTACAACTTTGCTCTGATATTGTATGTCTGCAGAACAGGTTCTGGCCAAGTCTCGCGGAGTTCTGGTAACGCCTCATTCAGGGCGGCAGGAAATCCCACCGGTGGGGGTTACGCCAACAATTGTGTGTTTTGAAAACTATCCAACATTGTGGCATTATATGTATTATCAGCATAATAGACCGTCTTCAAGTGTAATTTGCTAAAATAAATCTAAATTGGCTGTACTGCAACACAAGTTTGAAATTGCAGTTTTTAATTTGCAGGATTCGGATGGTGTTGACCCGGGTTGATGGTCAAATTCCTGCCTTTTCATTAATGTATCAAAATGCCCTTGAACAGTGGAGCGTCGCTTGGCCTAGCGGTCAGATCACATGCTTTACAGTATATACTCCTGGAATGGATGACCTGGGTTCAACTCTGACCCTCGGCTCCTTTCCCACATTGCATTCCCCCCCCTCTTTTAACCTGATTGTTAAATCTACCCTCTGTCCTATCTACTAAACAAAGGCATAAAAGCCCCAAAATAATTAAAAAGAAAATGCCCTTGAGCAAAACGCTGCAAAGGTTAGGCCAACATTGTTTGCCATTGAGGCACAAAGTAAAACAATTTAGTGTAAAAGCCCTTTATAAATTACAACAATTTAGAGCTCCCTCAGTTCCAGGTGAACACAATGAAGTCCTTGTAACCCTGTTAGTCCAATCAAAGGAAACCCAATGCTCCTATACCAGCTGCAGATTGTCGCCTGTTTCTATGGTGATTAGTTGCTGTTTAGATGCTGCTGCTCATATGTGCATGGGAGCTGTCACAATTTTAAGTCCTTGCTGAATGAAACAACTTTGCATACATAGACTGAGGAGGAGGGCTTCTTCCTGCTGGGTTTAGAAATCCTGGATTAGGGAGGCTAATGAAGAAAAGGCTAAACCCATTCAAATCCTTCAGTCGTGAAACATGATCAAGTCATATTTAGTGAAGTTAGAGAGAAAAGAAAAAAAGGGATAAAGGGAGGGAACGAGAGGGAGGGATGATTTATTTAAAAATAAAAAAGGAAAGAGTGGTGAACAGTGAATTCTACTTTTGGTGTTGCAGTTTTTTTTTTGGTTTCAGTCCTTCCTGTGACAAACACGTCACACACTCCTGTCACAAAGCATCTCAACTTCAAAACCGTTCAAGTTAAAACCCAGAGCTACACGCTTTGAATTCTGGGAAATATTAAAGCATCGGGATGACGCATGACGGAATTGTCTCTGAATATTTTGCTTGTTTGGTTGGAGGTTTGGCAAAGCTGTGTTATCCATGTTGTTTGCAATAAATTGCCTAATTAACTGAATAACCAAACATTTATGATTATGAGACATTATGAGAAATTGAGTTGCTGTAAATGTGCTCACACGATACG